>NC_048572.1:76500914-76525914 GCF_013265735.2 Oncorhynchus mykiss
ACACACACACACACACACAGTACAAACAGAATCACTGGGGGATGGAGCAGAGCGACAATGTAAATCAGTGTATGTACTTGGTGTTTTTATGCGTCTTTCAGGAGCCTGGTTTCGGACAGAAGTGCGATAAAGAGACACTTTCCATGGTAAATATAATTGTGGTCGTGACCTAGCATTAATCCCCCAAGCCTGTCCGTGGTGACCTAGACGACTCTATTTTGCAGATGGACCACAGGGCGAAGACATCAGAACAACATTAAAAGGTCTATTGATTCATAATTGATTGAGTTAATAAACTCAAATTATTTTGGTTTAAAATCGAGGTTAAAATGAAATCAACTCATAGAAATGTTGATGTAATGTAATTTGGATTGGCTTATAGATCAATTAGTACAGTCCCTCATCAGCCCATCATCCGCCTATCATCAGCCCATCAACAGCCCATAATTAGCCCCTCATCAACCCATAAGCCCATCATCAGCCCATCATCAAATGTCACAGTAGCTCAATGCATTGCTGTCAAAGGGAAAAGACGAGTGTCACAGGGTTGACATTTTTCTTAATAAATTGCCGTCAATGAGAAAAGATGAGAGTTACAGGGTGGATAAACAAGTGGACAAGTGGATAAAGGTGAAGCCCTGCATGTCTTTAAAAAAAGGCTCATGAAATGTAGGCCTACATTGAAATCCACACATTGGCTGCCATTGTAGGCTGAATGATAGAACAGCTATTTCAATGTTAAAATGTTATGGGATGCATTCTCTCCATTGTTTTTGATGGTAGACCATTCTGGTAGGCCTACGTTATGATCAAATAGCCACAGTAGCCTACTTGACCACTAACTTAAAGCAGATACAGTCTCAGTGTTTACAGTCAACGCGCCCTCCGGAAGTTGCACAGAATTTTCTCAACGTTTCAAGTTTGCACTCAGCAGACCTTAAATTTGCTCAGTGAAATAAGAAATTAGAGAGAACATTGGTTATGGTTAGGGTTATGGTTAGGGTTAGGGTTGAGCCGAAATGTGAAGATGAAGCCAGAGATAGGGTTATGGTTGAGCCAAAATGTGAAGATGAAGTGAGGGTTAGGGTTGAATCAAAATGTGGAGATGAAGTGAGGGTTAGGGTTGAGCCAAAATGTGAAGATGAAGCGAGGGTTAGGGTTGAGCCAAAATGTGAAGATGAAGCCAGAGATAGGGTTAGGGTTGAGTCAAAATGTGAAGATGAAGTGAGGGTTAGGGTTAGGGTTGAGTTAAAATGTGAAGATGAAGCCAGAGATAGGGTTAGGGTTGAGTCAAAATGTGGAGATGAAGTGAGAGTTAGGGTTAGGGTTGAGCCAAAATGTGAAGATGAAGCGAGGGTTAGGGTTGAGCCAAAATGTGGAGATGAAGCGAGAGTTAGGGTTAGGGTTGAGTCAAAATGTGAAGATGAAGTGAGGGTTAGGGTTAGGGTTGAGCCAAAATGTGAAGATGAAGCGAGGGTTAGGGTTGAGCCAAAATGTGAAGATGAAGCGAGGGTTAGGGTTGAGCCAAAATGTGAAGATGAAGCGAGGGTTGAGCCAAAATGTGGAGATGAAGTGAGGGTTAGGGTTGAGCCAAAATGTGAAGATGAAGCGAGGGTTAGGGTTGAGCCAAAATGTGAAGATGAAGCCAGAGAAAGGGTTAGGGTTGAGCCAAAATGTGAAGATGAAGCCAGAGATAGGGTTAGGGTTGAGCCAAAATGTGAAGATGAAGCCAGAGATAGGGTTAGGGTTGAGCCAAAATGTGAAGATGAAGCCAGAGATAGGGTTAGGGTTGAGCCAAAATGTGAAGATGAAGTGAGGGTTATGGTTGAGCCAAAATGTGAAGATGAAGCAAGGGTTAGGGTTGAGCCAAAATGTGAAGATGAACCCAGAGATAGGGTTAGGGTTGAGCCAAAATGTGAAGATGAAGCCAGAGATAGGGTTAGGGTTGAGCCAAAATGTGAAGATGAAGTGAGGGTTAGGGTTGAGCCAAAATGTGAAGATGAAGTGAGGGTTAGGGTTGAGCCAAAATGTGAAGATGAAGTGAGGGTTAGGGTTGAGCCAAAATGTGAAGATGAAGTGAGGGTTAGGGTTGAGCCAAAATGTGAAGATGAAGCCAGAGATAGGGTTAGGGTTGAGCCAAAATGTGAAGATGAAGTGAGGGTTAGGGTTGAGCCAAAATGTGAAGATGAAGTGAGGGTTAGGGTTGAGCCAAAATGTGAAGATGAAGTGAGGGTTAGGGTTTAGCCAAAATGTGAAGATGAAGTGAGGGTTAGGGTTTAGCCAAAATGTGAAGATGAAGGGAGGGTTAGGGTTAGGGTTGAGCCAAAATGTGAATATGAAGCGAGGGTTAGGGTTGAGCCAAAATGTGAAGATGAAGTGAGGGTTAGGGTTTAGCCAAAATGTGAAGATGAAGCTAGACATAGGGTTATGGTTGAGCCAAAATGTGAAGATGAAGCCAGAGATAGGGTTATGGTTTAGCCAAAATGTGAAGATGAAGCCAGAGATAGGGTTATGGTTGAGCCAAAATGTGAAGATGAAGCCAGAGATAGGGTTATGGTTTAGCCAAAATGTGAAGATGAAGCCAGAGATAGGGTTATGGTTGAGCCAAAATGTGAAGATGAAGCCAGAGATAGGGTTATAGTTTAGCCAAAATGTGAAGATGAAGCCAGAGATAGGGTTATGGTTTAGCCAAAATGTGAAGATGAAGTGAGGGTTATGGTTGAGTCAAAATGTGGAGATGAAGTGAGGGTTAGGGTTGAGTCAAAATGTGAAGATGAAGCCAGAGAAAGGGTTAGGGTTGAGTCAAAATGTGGAGATGAAGTGAGGGTTAGGGTTGAGTCAAAATGTGAAGATGAAGTGAGGGTTAGGGTTGAGTCAAAATGTGAAGATGAAGTGAGGGTTAGGGTTAGGGTTGAGCAAAAATGTGAAGATGAAGCGAGGGTTAGGGTTGAGCCGAAATGTGAAGATGAAGTGAGGGTTAGGGTTAGGGTTGAGCCAAAATTTGAAGATGAAGCGAGGGTTAGGGTTGAGCCAAAATGTGAAGATGAAGTGAGGGTTAGGGTTAGGGTTGAGCCAAAATGTGAAGATGAAGCGAGGGTTAGGGTTGAGCCAAAATGTGGAGATGAAGTGAGAGTTAGGGTTAGGGTTGAGTCAAAATGTGGAGATGAAGTGAGAGTTAGGGTTAGGGTTGAGTCAAAATGTGAAGATGAAGTGAGGGTTAGAGTTAGGGTTGACCCAAAATGTGAAGATGAAGCCAGAGATAGGGTTATGGTTGAGCCAAAATGTGAAGATGAAGCGAGGGTTAGGGTTGAGCCAAAATGTGAAGATGAAGCCAGAGATAGGGTTAGGGTTGAGCCAAAATGTGAAGATGAAGTGAGGGTTAGGGTTAGGGTTGAGTCAAAATGTGAAGATGAAGCCAGAGATAGGGTTAGGGTTGAGCCAAAATGTGAAGATGAAGCCAGAGATAGGGTTAGGGTTGAGCCAAAATGTGAAGATGAAGCGAGGGTTAGGGTTGAGCCAAAATGTGAAGATGAAGCGAGGGTTATGGTTGAGCCAAAATGTGAAGATGAAGCGAGGGTTAGGGTTGAGCCAAAATGTGAAGATGAAGTGAGGGTTAGGGTTGAGCAAAAATGTGAAGATGAAGTGAGGGTTAGGGTTGAGCCAAAATTTGAAGATGAAGTGAGGGTTAGGGTTTAGCCAAAATGTGAAGATGAAGTGAGGGTTAGGGTTAGGGTTGAGCCAAAATGTGAAGATGAAGCAAGGGTTATGGTTTAGCCAAAATGTGAAGATGAAGCGAAGGTTAGGGTTGAGCCAAAATGTGGAGATGAAGTGAGGGTTAGGGTTTAGCCAAAATGTGAAGATGAAGCCAGACATAGGGTTATGGTTGAGCCAAAATGTGAAGATGAAACCAGAGATAGGGTTGGGGTTTAGCCAAAATGTGAAGATGAAGCCAGAGATAGGGTTGTGGTTGAGCCAAAATGTGAAGATGAAGCCAGAGATAGGGTTAGGGTTGAGCCAAAATGTGAAGATGAAGTGAGGGTTAGGGTTAGGATTGAGCCAAAATGTGAAGATGAAGCCAGAGAAAGGGTTAGGGTTGAGCCAAAATGTGAAGATGAAGCCAGAGATAGGGTTATGGTTTAGCCAAAATGTGAAGATGAAGCCAGAGATAGAGTTATGGTTGAGCCAAAATGTGAAGATGAAGTGAGGGTTATGGTTGAGCCAAAATGTGAAGATGAAGTGAGGGTTAGGGTTGAGACAAAATGTGAAGATGAAGTGAGGGTTAGGGTTGAGCCAAAATGTGAAGATGAAGTGAGGGTTAGGGTTTAGCCAAAATGTGAAGATGAAGTGAGGGTTAGGGTTTAGCCAAAATGTGAAGATGAAGGGAGGGTTAGGGTTAGGGTTGAGCCAAAATGTGAATATGAAGCGAGGGTTAGGGTTGAGCCAAAATGTGAAGATGAAGTGAGGGTTAGGGTTTAGCCAAAATGTGAAGATGAAGCTAGACATAGGGTTATGGTTGAGCCAAAATGTGAAGATGAAGCCAGAGATAGGGTTATGGTTTAGCCAAAATGTGAAGATGAAGCCAGAGATAGGGTTATGGTTGAGCCAAAATGTGAAGATGAAGCCAGAGATAGGGTTATGGTTTAGCCAAAATGTGAAGATGAAGCCAGAGATAGGGTTATGGTTGAGCCAAAATGTGAAGATGAAGCCAGAGATAGGGTTATAGTTTAGCCAAAATGTGAAGATGAAGCCAGAGATAGGGTTATGGTTTAGCCAAAATGTGAAGATGAAGTGAGGGTTATGGTTGAGTCAAAATGTGGAGATGAAGTGAGGGTTAGGGTTGAGTCAAAATGTGAAGATGAAGCCAGAGAAAGGGTTAGGGTTGAGTCAAAATGTGGAGATGAAGTGAGGGTTAGGGTTGAGTCAAAATGTGAAGATGAAGTGAGGGTTAGGGTTGAGTCAAAATGTGAAGATGAAGTGAGGGTTAGGGTTAGGGTTGAGCAAAAATGTGAAGATGAAGCGAGGGTTAGGGTTGAGCCGAAATGTGAAGATGAAGTGAGGGTTAGGGTTAGGGTTGAGCCAAAATTTGAAGATGAAGCGAGGGTTAGGGTTGAGCCAAAATGTGAAGATGAAGTGAGGGTTAGGGTTAGGGTTGAGCCAAAATGTGAAGATGAAGCGAGGGTTAGGGTTGAGCCAAAATGTGGAGATGAAGTGAGAGTTAGGGTTAGGGTTGAGTCAAAATGTGGAGATGAAGTGAGAGTTAGGGTTAGGGTTGAGTCAAAATGTGAAGATGAAGTGAGGGTTAGAGTTAGGGTTGACCCAAAATGTGAAGATGAAGCCAGAGATAGGGTTATGGTTGAGCCAAAATGTGAAGATGAAGCGAGGGTTAGGGTTGAGCCAAAATGTGAAGATGAAGCCAGAGATAGGGTTAGGGTTGAGCCAAAATGTGAAGATGAAGTGAGGGTTAGGGTTAGGGTTGAGTCAAAATGTGAAGATGAAGCCAGAGATAGGGTTAGGGTTGAGCCAAAATGTGAAGATGAAGCCAGAGATAGGGTTAGGGTTGAGCCAAAATGTGAAGATGAAGCGAGGGTTAGGGTTGAGCCAAAATGTGAAGATGAAGCGAGGGTTATGGTTGAGCCAAAATGTGAAGATGAAGCGAGGGTTAGGGTTGAGCCAAAATGTGAAGATGAAGTGAGGGTTAGGGTTGAGCAAAAATGTGAAGATGAAGTGAGGGTTAGGGTTGAGCCAAAATTTGAAGATGAAGTGAGGGTTAGGGTTTAGCCAAAATGTGAAGATGAAGTGAGGGTTAGGGTTAGGGTTGAGCCAAAATGTGAAGATGAAGCAAGGGTTATGGTTTAGCCAAAATGTGAAGATGAAGCGAAGGTTAGGGTTGAGCCAAAATGTGGAGATGAAGTGAGGGTTAGGGTTTAGCCAAAATGTGAAGATGAAGCCAGACATAGGGTTATGGTTGAGCCAAAATGTGAAGATGAAACCAGAGATAGGGTTGGGGTTTAGCCAAAATGTGAAGATGAAGCCAGAGATAGGGTTGTGGTTGAGCCAAAATGTGAAGATGAAGCCAGAGATAGGGTTAGGGTTGAGCCAAAATGTGAAGATGAAGTGAGGGTTAGGGTTAGGATTGAGCCAAAATGTGAAGATGAAGCCAGAGAAAGGGTTAGGGTTGAGCCAAAATGTGAAGATGAAGCCAGAGATAGGGTTATGGTTTAGCCAAAATGTGAAGATGAAGCCAGAGATAGAGTTATGGTTGAGCCAAAATGTGAAGATGAAGTGAGGGTTATGGTTGAGCCAAAATGTGAAGATGAAGTGAGGGTTAGGGTTGAGACAAAATGTGAAGATGAAGTGAGGGTTAGGGTTGAGCCAAAATGTGAAGATGAAGCGAGGGTTAGGGTTTAGCCAAAATGTGAAGATGAAGTGAGGGTTAGGGTTGAGACAAAATGTGAAGATGAAGTTAGGGTTAGGGTTGAGCCAAAATGTGAAGATGAAGTGAGGGTTAGGGTTAGGGTTGAGCCAAAATGTGAAGATGAAGCGAGGGTTAGGGTTGAGTCAAAATGTGAAGATGAAGTGAGGGTTAGGGTTGAGCCAAAATGTGAAGATGAAGCCCGACATAGGGTTATGGTTGAGCCAAAATGTGAAGATGATGTGAGGGTTAGGGTTGAGCCAAAATCTGAAGATGAAGAGAGAGTTAGGGTTGAGCCAAAATGTGAAGATGAAGATGAAGTGAGGGTTAGGGTTGAGCCAAAATGTGAAGATGAAGTGAGAGTTAGGGTTAGGGTTGAGCCAAAATGTGAAGATGAAGCGAGGGTTAGGGTTGAGCCAAAATGTGAAGATGAAGTGAGAGTTAGTGTTGAGCCAAAATGTGAAGATGAAGCGAGGGTTAGGGTTGAGCCAAAATGTGAAGATGAAGTGAGGGTTAGGGTTGAGCCAAAATGTGAAGATGAAGCGAGGGTTATGGTTGAGCCAAAATGTGAAGATGAAGCGAGGGTTAGGGTTGAGCCAAAATGTGAAGATGAAGTGAGGGTTAGGGTTGAGCCAAAATGTGAAGATGAAGTGAGGGTTAGGGTTGAGCCAAAATGTGAAGATGAAGTGAGGGTTAGGGTTGAGCCAAAATGTGAAGATGAAGTGAGGGTTAGGGTTAGGGTTGAGCCAAAATGTGAAGATGAAGCAAGGGTTATGGTTTAGCCAAAATGTGAAGATGAAGCGAGGGTTAGGGTTGAGCCAAAATATGAAGATGAAGTGAGGGTTAGGGTTTAGCCAAAATGTGAAGATGAAGCCAGACATAGGGTTATGGTTGAGCCAAAATGTGAAGATGAAACCAGAGATAGGGTTTGGGTTTAGCCAAAATGTGAAGATGAAGCCAGAGATAGGGTTATGGTTGAGCCAAAATGTGAAGATGAAGCCAGAGATAGGGTTATGGTTTAGCCAAAATGTGAAGATGAAGCCAGAGATAGGGTTATGGTTTAGCCAAAATGTGAAGATGAAGCCAGAGATAGGGTTAGGGTTGAGCCAAAATGTGAAGATGAAGTGAGGGTTAGGGTTAGGATTGAGCCAAAATGTGAAGATGAAGCCAGAGAAAGGGTTAGGGTTGAGCCAAAATGTGAAAATGAAGCCAGAGATAGGGTTATGGTTTAGCCAAAATGTGAAGATGAAGCCAGAGATAGAGTTATGGTTGAGCCAAAATGTGAAGATGAAGTGAGGGTTATGGTTGAGCCAAAATGTGAAGATGAAGTGAGGGTTAGGGTTGAGACAAAATGTGAAGATGAAGTGAGGGTTAGGGTTGAGCCAAAATGTGAAGACGAAGCGAGGGTTAGGGTTTAGCCAAAATGTGAAGATGAAGTGAGGGTTAGGGTTGAGCCAAAATGTGAAGATGAAGTTAGGGTTAGGGTTGAGCCAAAATGTGAAGATGAAGTGAGGGTTAGGGTTAGGGTTGAGCCAAAATGTGAAGATGAAGCGAGGGTTAGGGTTGAGTCAAAATGTGAAGATGAAGTGAGGGTTAGGGTTGAGCCAAAATGTGAAGATGAAGCCAGACATAGGGTTATGGTTGAGCCAAAATGTGAAGATGAAGTGAGGGTTAGGGTTGAGCCAAAATGTGAAGATGAAGAGAGAGTTAGGGTTGAGCCAAAACGTGAAGATGAAGATGAAGTGAGGGTTAGGGTTGAGCCAAAATGTGAAGATGAAGTGAGAGTTAGGGTTAGGGTTGAGCCAAAATGTGAAGATGAAGTGAGGGTTAGGGTTGAGCCAAAATGTGAAGATGAAGTGAGGGTTAGGGTTGAGCCAAAATGTGAAGATGAAGCGAGGGTTAGGGTTGAGCCAAAATGTGAAGATGAAGTGAGGGTTAGGGTTGAGCCAAAATGTGAAGATGAAGCGAGGGTTAGGGTTGAGCCAAAATGTGAAGATGAAGTGAGGGTTAGGGTTGAGCCAAAATGTGAAGATGAAGAGAGAGTTAGGGTTAGGGTTGAGGTAAAATGTGAAGATGAAGTGAGGGTTAGGGTTGAGCCAAAATGTGAAGATGAAGCGAGTGTTAGGGTTAGGGTTAGGGTTGAGCCAAAATGTGAAGATGAAGCAAGGGTTATGGTTTAGCCAAAATGTGAAGATGAAGCGAGGGTTAGGGTTGAGCCAAAATGTGAAGATGAAGTGAGGGTTAGGGTTTAGCCAAAATGTGAAGATGAAGCCAGACATAGGGTTATGGTTGAGCCAAAATGTGAAGATGAAGCCAGAGATAGGGTTGGGGTTTAGCCAAAATGTGAAGATGAAGCCAGAGATAGGGTTATGGTTTAGCCAAAATGTGAAGATGAAGCCAGAGATAGGGTTATGGTTTAGCCAAAATGTGAAGATGAAGCCAGAGATAGGGTTAGGGTTGAGCCAAAATGTGAAGATGAAGTGAGGGTTAGGGTTAGGATTGAGCCAAAATGTGAAGATGAAGCCAGAGAAAGGGTTAGGGTTGAGCCAAAATGTGAAGATGAAGCCAGAGATAGGGTTATGGTTTAGCCAAAATGTGAAGATGAAGCCAGAGATAGGGTTATGGTTTAGCCAAAATGTGAAGATGAAGCCAGAGATAGGGTTAGGGTTGAGCCAAAATGTGAAGATGAAGTGAGGGTTAGGGTTAGGATTGAGCCAAAATGTGAAGATGAAGCCAGAGAAAGGGTTAGGGTTGAGCCAAAATGTGAAGATGAAGCCAGAGATAGGGTTATGGTTTAGCCAAAATGTGAAGATGAAGCCAGAGATAGAGTTATGGTTGAGCCAAAATGTGAAGATGAAGTGAGGGTTATGGTTGAGCCAAAATGTGAAGATGAAGCGAGGGTTAGGGTTGAGTCAAAATGTGAAGATGAAGTGAGGGTTAGGGTTGAGCCAAAATGTGAAGATGAAGCCAGACATAGGGTTATGGTTGAGCCAAAATCTGAAGATGAAGTGAGGGTTAGGGTTGAGCCAAAATGTGAAGATGAAGTGAGAGTTAGGGTTGAGCCAAAATGTGAAGATGAAGATGAAGTGAGGGTTAGGGTTGAGCCAAAATGTGAAGATGGAGTGAGAGTTAGGGTTAGGGTTGAGCCAAAATGTGAAGATGAAGTGAGGGTTAGGGTTGAGCCAAAATGTGAAGATGAAGTGAGGGTTAGGGTTGAGCCAAAATGTGAAGATGAAGCGAGGGTTAGGGTTGAGCCAAAATGTGAAGATGAAGTGAGGGTTAGGGTTGAGCCAAAATGTGAAGATGAAGCGAGGGTTAGGGTTGAGCCAAAATGTGAAGATGAAGTGAGGGTTAGGGTTGAGCCAAAATGTGAAGATGAAGAGAGAGTTAGGGTTAGGGTTGAGGTAAAATGTGAAGATGAAGTGAGGGTTAGGGTTGAGCCAAAATGTGAAGATGAAGCAAGGGTTAGGGTTAGGGTTGAGCCAAAATGTGAAGATGAAGCAAGGGTTATGGTTTAGCCAAAATGTGAAGCTGAAGCGAGGGTTAGGGTTGAGCCAAAATGTGAAGATGAAGTGAGGGTTAGGGTTGAGCCAAAATGTGAAGATGAAGCGAGGGTTAGGGTTGAGCCAAAATGTGAAGATGAAGTGAGGGTTAGGGTTGAGCCAAAATGTGAAGATGAAGCGAGGGTTAGGGTTGAGCCAAAATGTGAAGATGAAGAGAGAGTTAGGGTTAGGGTTGAGGTAAAATGTGAAGATGAAGTGAGGGTTAGGGTTGAGCCAAAATGTGAAGATGAAGCAAGGGTTATGGTTGAGCCAAAATGTGAAGATGAAGTGAGGGTTAGGGTTGAGCCAAAATGTGAAGATGAAGCGAGGGTTAGGGTTGAGCCAAAATGTGAAGATGAAGTGAGGGTTAGGGTTGAGCCAAAATGTGAATATGAAGTGAGGGTTAGGGTTCAGCTAAAATGTGAAGATGAAGTGAGGGTTAGGGTTGAGCCAAAATGTGAAGATGAAGTGAGGGTTAGGGTTGAGCCAAAATGTGAAGATGAAGCGAGAGTTAGGGTTAGGGTTGAGTCAAAATGTGAAGATGAAGATGAAGTGAGGGTTAGGGTTGAGCCAAAATGTGAAGATGAAGTGAGGGTTAGGGTTGAGCCAAAATGTGAAGATGAAGCGAGAGTTAGGGTTAGGGTTGAGTCAAAATGTGAAGATGAAGATGAAGTGAGGGTTAGGGTTGAGGTAAAATGTGAAGATGAAGTGAGGGTTAGGTTTAGGGTTGAGCCAAAATGTGGAGATGAATCGGGGGTTAGGATTTAGGTAAAATGTGAAGATGAAGCGAGGGTTAGGGTTTGGGTTGAGCCAGGAGTTGATATGAAGCTGTAGTTAGGGTTAGGGTCTCAACCATAGACACAACCCTAACCTTAATTCAATTAACAATTAACACATTTTCCCTTCCGTCCACTACATGGCAGAAAGGTAGGCCTCACTTGAGACCTAGAGTTAATGTGCAAATGTCACAAGACTCTTCTGAAGTTAGTACTGCCGATCTACCAACTTCTGTGTGTAGCATCCGAACTGTTTGGGATGCACCCCACCATCGAAGGTGATACTCTCACGAACAAGTACCTATTTCCGTAGGCATCACTGTCATACCCTACAAAAATGGTAACCTCCCCTGTTATTGTAATGGTGAGAGGTTAGCATGTTTTGGGGGTATGATATTTGTGCGTTTAACTTAGGACTATCTGTAATCATGGTCGATTCCACATAAATTAATGTACAGTCATGGCCAGAAGTTTTGAGAATGACACAAATATATATTTTCACAAAGTCTGCTGCCTCAGTTTGTATGATGGCAATTTGCATATACTCCTGAATGTTCTGAAGAGTGATCAGATGAATAGCAATTAATTGCAAAGTCCCTCTTTGCCATGCAAATGAACTGAATCCCCAAAAAACATTTCCACTGCATTTCAGCCCTGCCACAAAAGGACCAGCTGACATCATGTCAGTGATTCTCTTGTTAACACAGGTGTGAGTGTTGACGAGGACACGGCTGACGAGGTCACTCTGTCATGCTGATTGAGTTTGAATAACAGACTGAAAGCTTCAAAAGGAAGGTGGTGCTTGGAATCATTGTTCTTCCTCTGTCAAACATGGTTACCTGCATGGAAACACGTGCGGTCATCATTGCTTTGCACAAAAAGGGCTTCACAGGCAAGGATTTTGCTGCCAGTAAGATTGCACCTAAATCAACCATTTATCCGAACATCAAGAACTTCAAGGAGAGCGGTTCAATTGTTGTGATGAAGGCTTCAGGAAGCCCAAAAAAGTCCAGCAAGCACCAGGACCGTCTCCTAAAGTTGATTCAGCTGCAGGATCGGGGCACCACCAGTACAGAGCTTTCTCAGGAATGGCAGCAGACAGGTGTTAGTGCATCTGTACACACAGTGAGGCGAAGACTTTTGGAGGATGGCGGCCTGGTGTCAAGAAGGGCAGCAAAGAAGCCACTTCTCTCCAGGAAAAACATCAGGGACAGACTGATATTCTGCAAAAGATACAGGGATTGGACTGCTGAGGACTTGGGTGAAGTCATTTTCTCTGATGAATCCCCTTTCCGATTGTTTGGGGCATCCGGAAAAAAAGCTTGTCTGGAGAAGACAAGGTGAGCGCTACCATCAGTCCTGTGTCATGCCAACAGTAAAGCATCCTGAGACCATTCATGTGTGTGGTTGCTTCTCAGCCAAGGGAGTGGGCTCACTCACAATTTTGCCTAAGAAAACAGCAATGAATTAAGAATGGTACCAACACATCCTCCGAGAGCAACTTCTCCCAACCATCCAGGAACAGTTTGGTGACGAACAATGCCTTGTCCAGCATGATGGAGCACCTTGCCATAAGGCAAAAGTGATAACTAAGTGGCGCAGGGAACAAAACATCAATATTTTGGGTCCATGGCCAGGAAACTCCCCCAGACCTTAATCCCATTGAGAACTTGTGGTCAATCCTCAAGAGGTGGGTGGACAAACAAAAATCCACAAATTCTGCCAAACTCCAAGCATTGATTATGCAAGAATGGGCTGCCATCAGTCAGGATGTGTCCCTGAAGTTAATTGACAGCATGCCAGAGCAGATTGTAGAGGTGTTGAAAAAGAAGGGTCAACACTGCAAATATTGACTCTTTGCATGAACTTCATGTAATTGTCAATAAAAGCCTTTGACACCTATTAAATGCTTCAGTATTTCAGTATTACATAGTAACATCTGACAAAAATATCTAAAGACACTGAATCAACAAACTTTGTGAAAATTAATATTTGTGTCATTCTCAAAACTTTTGGCCACGACTGTAGAAATGTTAAGAAAGATATTGTATTCTTGTATACAATAAAAGTGACAAAAAAAATTACACAATACATTATTTACAGTTGAAGAGGGAAGTTTAAATACACTTAGGTTGGAGACATTAAAACCTGTTTTTCAACCACTCCACAAATTTCTTGTTATCAAACTATAGTTTTGACAAGTCGGATAGGACATCTACTTTGTGCATGACACAAGTCCTTTTTCCAACAATTGTTTGCAGACAGATTATATGTACGCAAGTATAAACACCATGGGATCATGAAGCTGTCATACCGCTCAGGAAGGAGACGTGTTCTGTCTCTTAGAGATGAACGTACTTTGGTGAGAAAAGTGCAAATCAATCCCAGAAAAACAGCAAAGGACCTTGTGAAAATTCTGGAGGGAACCGGTACAAAAGTATGTATATCCACAGTAAAACGAGTCCTACAGTGGGGCTCCTACAGAGGCTCCTCTGTCCTCCACTCGTTACCTGCATTAATGGCACCTGTTTGAACTTGTTATCCGTATAAAAGACACCTGTCCACAACCTTAAACAGTCACACTCCAAACTCCACTATGGCCAAGGCCAAAGAGTTGTCAAAGGACACCAGAAACAAAATTGTAGACCTGCACCAGGCTGGGAAGACTGAATCTGCAATAGGTAAGCAGCTTGGTTTGAAGAAATCAACTGTGGGAGCAATTATTAGGAAATGGAAGACCTACAAGACCACTGATAATCTCCCTCGATCTGGGGCTCCACGCAAGATCTCACCCCATGGGGTCAAAATTATCACAAGAACGGTAAGCAAAAATCCCAGAACCACACGGGGGTACCTAGTGAATGACCTGCAGAGAGCTGGGACCAAAGTAACAAAGCCTACCATCAGTAACACACTACGCCGCCAGGGACGCAAATCCTGCAGTGCCAGACGTCTCCCCTGCTTAAGCCAGTGCATGTCCATGCCCATCTGAAGTTTGCTAGAGAGCATTTGGATGATCCAGAAGAAGATTGGGAGAATGTCATATGGTCAGATGAAACCAAAATAGAACTTTTTGGTAAAAACTCAACTCGTCGTGTTTGGAGGACAAAGAATGCTGATTTTCATCCAAAGAACACCATACCTACTGTGAAGCATATGGGGGTGAAAACATCATGCTTTGGGGCTGTTTTTCTGCAAAGGGACCCGGACAACAGATCCGTGTAAAGGAAAGAATGAATGGGGCTATGTATCGTGAGATTTTGAGTGAAAACCTCCTTCCATCAGCAAGGGCATTGAAGACGAAACGTGGGCATTGAAGACGAAACTTTCAGCATGACAATGATCCCAAACACACCGCCCGGGCAACGAAGGAGTGGCTTCGTAAGAAGCATTTCAAGGTCCTGGAGTGGCCTAGCCAGTCTCCAGATCTCAACCCCATAGAAAATCTTTGGAGGGAGTTGAAAGTCTGTGTTGCCCAGCAACAGCCCCAAAACATCACTGCTCTAGAGGAGATCTGCATGGAGGAATGGGCCAAAATACCAATGAAAACCTTGCGAAGACTTACAGAAAACGTTTGACCTCTGTCATTCCCAACAAAGGGTATATAACAAAGTATTGAGATAAACTTTTGTTATTGACCAAATACTTATTTTCCACCATAATTTGCAAATAAATATATTAAAAATGTTAAAATTAAAATGTTATTTTCTGGATTTTTGTTTCTCATTTTGTCTGCCATAGTTGAAATGTACCTATGATGAAAATTGCAGGCCTCTCTCATCGTTTTAAGTGGGAGAACTTGCACAATTGGTGGCTGACTAAATACTTTTTGGCCCCACTGTATATAAACATAAACTGAAAGGGGCCTCAGAAAGGAAGAAGCCAATGCTCCAAAATTGCCATAAAAAAGCCAGACTACAGTTTGCAACTCCACATGGGGACAAAGATCATACTTTTTGGAGAAATGTCCTTGGGTCTGATGAAACAAAATTAGAACTGTTTTGCCATAATGACCATTGTTATGTTTGGAGGAAAAAGGGGGAGGCTTGCAACCCGAAGAACACCATCCCAACCTTGAAGCACGGGTGTGGCAGCATCATGTTCTGGTGGTGCCTTGCTGCAGGAGGTACTGGTGCACTTCACAAAATAGAAGGCATCTTGAGGGAGGAAAAGTATGTGGATATATTGAAGCAATCACAAAGCCCTGACCTCAAGCCTATAGAAAATGTGTGGGTAGAACTGAAGAAGCATGTGCAAGCAAGGAGGCCTACAAACCTGACTCAGTTACACCAGCTCTGTCATGAGGAATGGGCCAAAATTCACCTTCAACTTATTGTGGGAAGCTTGTGGAAGGCTAACCAAAACATTTGACGCAAGTTAAACAATTTAAAGGCAATGCTACCAAATACTAATTGAGTGTATGTAAACGTCTGACCCACTGGGAATGTGATGAAAGAAGTAAAAGCTGAAATAAATCATTCTCTCTAGTATTATTCTATTCTATTCTTATGTCACATTCTTAAAATGAAGTGGTGATCCTAACTGACACAAGACAGGGAATTCTTACTAGGATTAAATGGCAGGAATTGTGAAAAACTGAGTTTAAATGTATTTGGCTAAGGTGTATGTAAATTTCCGACTTCCATTGTACCATTAATTTCTATTGGGCACAAAATAATCTGAAACATAACCAAAACAAACAGCAAATGCATCCAGGAATATGGGAACAAACACTAAACTTTAGACTACTTTAATACACATGTAAGTGAATTGGATCCAATACTTTTGGTCCCCTAAAATGTGTACAAAATGTACAAAAAGTGATGTAGTTTCAAAATGGTTCACCCGATATGGGTGACAATACCCTACAATTAAAGCTCTGCACTTTAACCTCATAGTCATTGTATCATTTCAAATCCGAAGTGCTGGAGTAGAGGCAAAACAACACCAAAATTGTCACTGTCCCAATACTTTTGTATCTCACTGTATTTTGTAAATGTTTTCATTATCTGTTTTTCCATGTATGAATACGTTATTCAATGTGTTTTAATGTTCTAATAGCAGTAAAGCCAAATTCATTGTTTAGTTAAAAAATATAGATACTGCATATCGTAAAACAGTGTCCCCAGGAGGCCGTGCATTGACATTCTCCTTCCTGCGATTACAGGAAGTGACTTACACTTGCACTTCAAGAAACTAAGAGCCTTGTTACGAATTCTTAAAAGGATTCTGAAGAAGATATTGGACTTTTTTTTAGATTGACTAGAAATGTGAAATTGTCTGTGTATGTCTGCCTGCCTGTGTGCCTGTCTGTCTGTCTGTATGTCTGTCTGTCTGTGGGGAGACAGGGAAAGAAGGGGGAGAGAAAACGGAGTGGGGAGGAGAGAGAGAAAGAAGGGGAGAGTGAGGGAGGAGAAGAGAGAGGAAAGTGAGAGAGGGAGATGGTGAAGGAGGGAGGGGGTGAGAAAGGAGAGAGGGGAAGAGAGGGTCAACATACAGAGGTGGGAAAGAGGAGGGAGACAGAGGAGGGAGAGGAAGAGAGTGAGAGAGATGAGGGGAGGGAAAGGCAGGGGAAAGGAGGGAAATAATGGAGGGGGAGGAGGGAGAGAGACAAGGGGGGGAGTGAGGAAAGGGGAGAGAGGGGGAAAGGGGGGAATGAGGGATGACAGAAAGGAGGGAGAGGAGGGAAAGAGAGATGAGAGGATGTGGGGGATTTAAAGAAGTTAGGAGAGAGGGAGGCTGGAGGAGAGAGAGAGAGGGAAGGGGGAGAGGGAACGAGAGGGGAGAGAGAGACAGAGGGTGAGAAAGGGGAGATGGTGCAGGGGTTGAAAGAAGGGAAGGGTGAAAGATGATAGACATGAGATAAACAAGAAAAACATCAACCGTGTGAAACTCATCTTTGTGTCTCAATGCAGAGAAAGAAACAGTAAAACATGTAATAATAAAAGTTATGGTGTCTCTATTGTCGTGATGTGTGTTTGTCCTATATTTTTATTTATTTTTTAATCGCAGCCCGTCTCCGCAGGAGGCCTTTTGCCTTTCTGCAGGCCGTCATTGTAAATAAGAATTGGTTCTTAACTGACTTGCATAGGTGATCAAATTCAAATGAAACAAAAATATGAACGCAACATGCAACAATTTCAAAGCTTTTACTAAGTTAAAGTTCATATAAGGAAATCAATCAATTTAAATAGATTCATTAGGCCCTAATCGATGGATTTTACGTTCCTTAAATACAGATATGCATCGGTTGGTCACAGATCATATTTAAAATAAAGTAGGAGTATGGATCAGAAAACCTGTCAGTATTTGGTGTGACCATCCTTTGCCTCATGCAGCGCAACATATCTCCTTCGCATTGAGTTGATCAGGCTGTTGATTGTAGCCTGTGGAATGTTGTCCCACTCCTCCTCAATGGCTGTGCGAAGTTGCTGGATATTGGCGGGTACTGGAACACACTGTCGTACACGTTGATCCAGAGCATTCCAAACGTGCTTAATGGGTGACATGTCATGTGAGTATGCAGGCCATGGCAGAACTTTAAGCTTCCAAGAATTGTGTACAGATTCTTGCGACATGGGGTATTATCATGCTGAAACATGAGGTGATGGCGGCAGATGCAATTGTGTTAGTTGTCCGTAGCTTATGCTAGCCCATACCACAACCCCACAGCCACCATTGGGTGGTTGACATCAGCCCAGTACAGTTGAAACTGGGATTTATCTGTGAAGAGCACACTTCTCCAGCGTGCAAGCGGCCATCGAAGGTAAGCATTTAACCACGATTACGACGCCAAACTACCCTGATTAGTACAACGAGCACGCAGATGAGCTTCCCTGAGACAGTTTCTGACAGGTTGTGCAAACCCACAGTTTCATCAGCTGTCTGGGTGGCTCGTTTCAGACGATCCCACAGGTGAAGAAACTGGATGTGGAAGTCTTGGGCTGGCGTGGTTACACATGGTCTGTGGTTGTGAGACCGGTTGTACGTACTGTCAAATTCTCAAAAAAACCATTGGAGGTGGCTTATGGTAGAGAAATTAACATCTGGCAACAGCTCTGGTGGACATTCCTGCAGTCATCTTGTTTCTCATGGTCTGAGAGTCTTTAAGTGCCTTTTGGCATACTCCAAGCCGGCTGTCATGTGCATTTTACTCAGCAGTGGCTTCCGTCTGGCCATTCTACCATAAAGGCCTGATTGGTGGAGTGTTGCAGAGATGGTTGTCCTTCTGGAAGGTTCTCCAATCTCCACAGAGTACCATGGCTCAGGATGAGGCCCAGATGCAGACACGTGAGGCCGATGGTTCAAGTCTCATATATTAAATGAATATACAGGGGTAGGCAAAAAAAAGGTTGAGGACAGGCAGGGTTCGTAATCCTGGTAATAGTTGGCGGACGTAGACGGGAGGTAGGCTCAGGGTCAGGACAGGCAAAACCGATAGAAACCGGGGAGTCTAGAACAAAAACCAGTAAGAGGAAAAAACTCAAGAAAGACTCTGGCACGATTTGACGGGACAAGATGTACAGGCAACAGACAAACAGAAAATGCAGGTATAAATACACAGGGACTAAAGGGGTAAAATGGGAGACACCAGGTGGGGGGTGGAGACTAGCACAAGACAGGTGAAACAGATCAGGGTGTGACACAGGTAGTAAACAGTATCAGCAGTGTATGTGACGAGTCAAAAAAGATAGTGCAAAAAAGGGTCAAGGCAGATTGTCTGGGTAGCTATTTGGTTAACCTCTCGCTAGCGTCCCACCTCGACAACAGCCAGTGAAATTGCAGAGCGCCATATACAAAACAACAGAAATCCCATAATTAAAATTCCTCAAACACAAGTATTATCCACCATTTTAAATATAAACTTCTTGTAAATCCAACCACAGTGTCCGATTTCAAAAAGGCTTTACTGCGAAAGCACACCATGCGATTATGTTAGGTCAGCACCTAGTCACAGAAAACCATACAGCCATTTTTCAGCCAAAGAGAGGAGTCACAAAAAGCAGAAAAAGAGAGAAAATTAATCACTAACCTTTGATGATCTTCATCAGATGGCACTCATATGACTTCATGTTACACAATACATTTATGTTTTGTTCGATAAAGTTCATATTTATAAACAAAAATCGCAGTTTGCATTGGCGCGTTATGGTCAGAAATGTATTGTCTCAAACAAATATCTGGTTAACCTCTCTGATCTCCCAAACCCGGATCCGGTATCGTGACTACAGCCTCAAGCTCATTACCATAACGCAACGTTAACTATTCATGAAAATCGCAAATTAAATGAAATAAATATGCCATCTCTCAAGCTTAGCCTTTTGTAAACAACACTGTCATCTCAGATTTTCAAAATATGCTTCTCAACCATAGGAAAACAATAATCTGTGTAAAAGTAGCTAGCTAGCGTAGCATTTAGCGTTAGCATTAGCGTTAGCATCCAGCACGCAACATTTCAACAAAAACATAAAAGCCTTCAAATAAAATCATTTACCTTTGAAGAACTTCTGATGTTTTCAATGAGGATACTCTCAGTTAGATAGCAGATGCTCAGTTTTTCCAAAAAGATTATTTGTGTATTAGAAATAGCTCCGTTTTTATACATCACATTTGGCTACCAAAAAAACCCGAAAATTCAGTCCTCAAAACGCGAACTTTTTTCCAAATTAACTCCATAATATCGACTGAAAACATGGCAAACGTTGTTTAGAATCAATCATCAAGGTGTTTTTCACATATCTCTTCATTGATATATCGTTCTTGGACGCATGGTTTCTCCCCTATATCAAATGGAAAAGTACAAGCAGCTGGCAATTGCGCACCGAATTCCACGCAGGACACCAGGCGGACACTTGGAAAATGTAGTCTCTTATGGTCAATCTTCCAATGATATGCCTACAAATACGTCACAATGCTGCTAAGACCTTGGGGGAACGACAGAAAGTGTAGGCTCATTCCTTGCGCAATCATAGCCATATAAGGAGACAATGGAAAACAGAGCTTCAGAAATTCTGCTAATCCCTGGTTGACGCATCATCTGGGTTTCGCCTGTAGAATGAGTTCTGGGGCACTTACAGACAATATCTTTGCAGATTCTGAAACTTCAGAGTGTTTTCTTTCAAAAACTGTCAAGAATATGCATAGTCGAGCATCTTTTCGTGACAAAATATTGCGCTTAAAACGGGAACGTTTTTTATCCAAAAATGAAATAGCGCCCCTAGAGATCTAACAGGTTAAAGTGCAGAGAGCCACATCAAATTACAGAAATACTCATCATGAACATTGATAAACGATACAAGTGTTAAAGATACTCTTCTCCTTAATGCAATCGCTGTGTCAGATTTCAAAAAGGCTTTACGGAGAAAGCACACTTTGCGATTATATTAGGTCTGCACCTAGCCACAGAAACGCATACAGCCATTTTCCAGCCAAGGAGAGTGTCACAAAAGTCAGAAATAGCATTAAAATTAATCACTTACCTTTGATGATCTTCATCTGGTGGCACTCATATGACTTCATGTTACACAATACATTTATGTTTTGTTCGATAAAGTTCATATTTATAAACAAAAATCGCAGTTTGCATTGGCGCGTTATGGTCAGAAATGTATTGTCTCAAACAAATATCTGGTTAACCTCTCTGATCTCCCAAACCCGGATCCGGTATCGTGACTACAGCCTCAAGCTCATTACCATAACGCAACGTTAACTATTCATGAAAATCGCAAATGAAATGAAATAAATATGCCATCTCTCAAGCTTAGCCTTTTGTAAACAACACTGTCATCTCAGATTTTCAAAATATGCTTCTCAACCATAGGAAAACAATAATCTGTGTAAAAGTAGCTAGCTAGCGTAGCATTTAGCGTTAGCATTAGCGTTAGCATCCAGCACGCAACATTTCAACAAAAACATAAAAGCCTTCAAATAAAATCATTTACCTTTGAAGAACTTCTGATGTTTTCAATGAGGATACTCTCAGTTAGATAGCAGATGCTCAGTTTTTCCAAAAAGATTATTTGTGTATTAGAAATAGCTCCGTTTTTATACATCACATTTGGCTACCAAAAAAACCCGAAAATTCAGTCCTCAAAACGCGAACTTTTTTCCAAATTAACTCCATAATATCGACTGAAAACATGGCAAACGTTGTTTAGAATCAATCATCAAGGTGTTTTTCACATATCTCTTCATTGATATATCGTTCTTGGACGCATGGTTTCTCCCCTATATCAAATGGAAAAGTACAAGCAGCTGGCAATTGCGCACCGAATTCCACGCAGGACACCAGGCGGACACTTGGAAAATGTAGTCTCTTATGGTCAATCTTCCAATGATATGCCTACAAATACGTCACAATGCTGCTAAGACCTTGGGGGAACGACAGAAAGTGTAGGCTCATTCCTTGCGCAATCATAGCCATATAAGGAGACAATGGAAAACAGAGCTTCAGAAATTCTGCTAATCCCTGGTTGACGCATCATCTGGGTTTCGCCTGTAGAATGAGATCTGGGGCACTTACAGACAATATCTTTGCAGATTCTGAAACTTCAGAGTGTTTTCTTTCAAAAACTGTCAAGAATATGCATAGTCGAGCATCTTTTCGTGACAAAATATTGCGCTTAAAACGGGAACGTTTTTTATCCAAAAATGAAATAGCGCCCCTAGAGATCTAACAGGTTAAAGTGCAGAGAGCCACATCAAATTACAGAAATACTCATCATGAACATTGATAAACGATACAAGTGTTAAAGATACTCTTCTCCTTAATGCAATCGCTGTGTCAGATTTCAAAAAGGCTTTACGGAGAAAGCACACTTTGCGATTATATTAGGTCTGCACCTAGCCACAGAAACGCATACAGCCATTTTCCAGCCAAGGAGAGTGTCACAAAAGTCAGAAATAGCATTAAAATTAATCACTTACCTTTGATGATCTTCATCTGGTGGCACTCCCAGGCCTCCGTGTTAGACAATAAATGTTTGTTTTGTTCGATAATGTCCCTCTTTATGACCAAATACCGCCTTTTTGTTTTGTCCAGTAATTCGAATGCTTAAGATGCGTGCACTAAGTCCAGATGAAAAGTTTTTAAAAAGGACAAAAAAAGTTAGTAGAAACATGCCAAGAGAAGTTTAAAATCAATAGTCCAGTTGTTTTTGTCATAAATAATCAATAATATTTCAACTGGACAAAAGCTTCGTCAATATGAAAGGAGAAACAAGAAAGATGCGTTCCCGATCAGGCACATGTCTGATGAATGGAAATTTCCACTGGCCACTGATTAAAAGTGCTGTATCTCCCTAATTCTTCAGAGTAAACGCCTGAAACAATGCCTAAAGATATGTAGAGGAAGCCATAGAGACCATGAACTGGGTCCTAAGTCTTTGTATAGAAGATAGGCTTTCAATGGAAAAACAGCCTTTCAAAATAATAGTACCTGCTGGTTGGATTTTCTCCGGGTTTTTGCCTGCCATATCAGTTCTGTTATACTCACAGACATTATTTTAACAGTTTTGGAAACTTTAGAGTGGTTTATATACTAATTATATGCATATCCTATCTTCTGGGCCTGAGTAGCAGGCAGTTTAATTTGGGCACACTTTTCATCCAAAATTCTGAATGCTGCCCCCTACCCTAGTGAAGTTAAAACTATTTAACTAACTATTGAGCAGTCTTATGGCTTGGGGCTCGAAGCTGTTCAGGGTCATGTTGGTTACAGACTTGGTGCATTGGTACCACTTGCCGTGGGGTTGCAGAGAAACCATTATATGACTTGGGTGGCTGGAGTCTTTGACAATTTCATCTTTCATTTGACACCGCCTGGTATAGAGGTCCTGGATGGCAGGGAGCTCGGCCCCAGTGATGTACTGGAAGTAGGCACTACCCTCTGTAAGCGCAGTCAGAAGCCAAGTAATTGCCAAGCCAAGCGGTGATGCAGCCAGTTAAGATGCTCTCAATGGTGAAGGGGGGAAGAGGCGTTGTCGTAACCTCTTCATGACTTTGTTGGTGTTTTTGGTCCATGATAGATGATTATTGTTGTGGACACCGAGGAACTTGAAGCTCTAAACCCGCACAACTACAGCCCTGTTGAAGTGAATGGGGGCGTGCTCTGCCCTTTGTTTCTGTAGCATTGAAGGCAAGGGAAGCCAGCAAGCATTTGCCCTCCCTTGACAAAA
The DNA here is from genome assembly GCF_013265735.2 of Oncorhynchus mykiss. Classification (NCBI taxonomy): domain Eukaryota; kingdom Metazoa; phylum Chordata; class Actinopteri; order Salmoniformes; family Salmonidae; genus Oncorhynchus; species Oncorhynchus mykiss. The sequence continues at coordinate 76,523,821 of NC_048572.1, forward strand.
AAATATATAAAAATGTGCAAATCAGCATTTAGCTAAACTGAGTGAGCTTAACTGTGAATGGTCCTGGTGCAGCAAAAAAAGTATCATGCGAATCCAGCTTGGATTTTAGTGTCACTCCTATCAAATCCCATTGAGAGCATGTTATTGACAGAACAACTTGAATTGTTGCATTTTGTTGTGTTGTTGTCCTCCGATGGCAGCTAGCTAGCTAAAATGGGCCCTTTCCTAAATTAGCCATGGATGGAAGTAGTTATTTGGACTTCCGGTTTTACTTAATTGTCAGTACTGGCCAATGATTACAATGGTGATTCTGCACCAACCATTAATTCATACAATGTTGTGTCCCCGGCCTGAGAGGATGGAAGTTTCATATGTACAGTGCCTTGCGAAAGTATTCGGCCCCCTTGAACTTTGCGACCTTTTGCAACATTTCAGGCTTCAAACATAAAGATATAAAACTGTATTTTTTTGTGAAGAATCAACAACAAGTGGGACACAATCATGAAGTGGAACGACATTTATTGGATATTTCAAACTTTTTTAACAAATCAAAAACTGAAAAATTGGGCGTGCAAAATTATTCAGCCCCTTTACTTTCAGTGCAGCAAACTCTCTCCAGAAGTTCAGTGAGGATCTCTGAATGATCCAATGTTGACCTAAATGACTAATGATGATAAATACAATCCACCTGTGTGTAATCAAGTCTCCATATAAATGCACCTGCACTGTGATAGTCTCAGAGGTCCGTCAAAAGCGCAGAGAGCATCATGAAGAACAAGGAACACACCAGGCAGGTCCGAGATACTGTTGTGAAGAAGTTTAAAGCCGGATTTGGATACAAAAATATTTCCCAAGCTTTAAACATCCCAAGGAGCACTGTGCAAGTGATAATATTGAAATGGAAGGAGTATCAGACCACTGCAAATCTACCAAGACCTGGCCGTCCCTCTAAACTTTCAGCTCATACAAGGAGAAGACTGATCAGAGATGCAGCCAAGAGGCCCATGATCACTCTGGATGAACTGCAGAGATCTACAGCTGAGGTGGGAGACTCTGTCCATAGGACAACATTCAGTCGTATATTGCACAAATCTGGTCTTTATGGAAGAGTGGCAAGAAGAAAGCCATTTCTTAAAGATATCCATAAAAAGTGTTGTTTAAAATTTGCCACAAGCCACCTGGGAGACACACCAAACATGTGGAAGAAGGTGCTCTGGTCAGATGAAACCAAAATGTAACTTTTTGGCAACAATGCAAAACGTTATGTTTGGCGTAAAAGCAACACAGCTGAACACACCATCCCCACTGTCAAACATGGTGGTGGCAGCATCATGGTTTGGGCCTGCTTTTCTTCAGCAGGGACAGGGAAGATGGTTAAAATTGATGGGAAGATGGATGGAGCCAAATACAGGACCATTCTGGAAGAAAACCTGATGGAGTCTGCAAAAGACCTGAGACTGGGACAGAGATTTGTCTTCCAACAAGACAATGCTCCAAAACATAAAGCAAAATCTACAATGGAATGGTTCAAAAATAAACATATCCAGGTGTTAGAATGGCCAAGTCAAAGTCCAGACCTGAATCCAATCGAGAATCTGTGGAAAGAACTGAAAACTGCTGTTCACAAATGCTCTCCATCCAACCTCACTGAGCTCGAGCTGTTTTGCAAGGAGGAATGGGAAAAAAATTCAGTCTCTCGATGTGCAAAACTGATAGAGACATACCCCAAGCGACTTACAGCTGTAATCACAGCAAAAGGTGGCGCTACAAAGTATTAACTTAAGGGGGCTGAATAATTTTGCACGCCCAATTTTTCAGTTTTTGATTTGTTAAAAAAGTTTAAAATATCCAATAAATGTCGTTCCACTTCATGATTGTGTCCCACTTGTTGTTGATTCTTCACAAAAAAATACAGTTTTATATCTTTATGTTTGAAGCCTGAAATGTGGCAAAAGGTCGCAAAGTTCAAGGGGGCCGAATACTTTCGCAAGGCACTGTAGTTAGATGAAGGCTAATGTTAACTAGCTAACATTGCCCATGAATGGAAGTTAGGCAATCAAGTATTTTAGCCATGTAGCCTAGGACAAAGACAAA
>NC_048572.1:76530914-76550914 GCF_013265735.2 Oncorhynchus mykiss
GAACACGCGAATGCACACACACACGCACATTCCCACAAGCAATCACCAGTATGCTTATTAGTGCCGATGCAAGCATATGTAAAACAAACACTTGTACACACACGCACACGCCTCAGGTTCCTGGGAAACCGTATTCATGAGGGCAGAGGTCGTCTGTGGTTTAATTGCTTTAATCTGTAATAGTTGTAGTTATTGGCAGGTCTCCCTTCCTTGTAACAACCGTGCCCTTGGACAGATGAGGACATTGATCTTCTCTCTTCGTTTTACTCTGTCTTGATCTTCCTAATTCTACCCTCATTCTCGATCTTCTTCTTCCATGTCTTCCTCTGTTTCATTCCCCCATTCTCTCCCAGCTCTCTCTCCCATTCATTTTTACCATACCTCTCTTCTTTCTCTCTCAACTAATTTTCCCTCTTTCCAACCTTCTCTCACTCTGTCTCTCTTTCCATCCGTCTCTCTCCCTCCTCTCTCTCCACTGCAACTGACCTGCCCCTCTATTAGCTGTATTACAGTTTATTAGGAGCCTTGAGCTTCAGGAAGGCTGCGGTAATGATATGTAGCCGCAAAGAGCTTACAGGTCTCACACACACACACACACACGCACACACGCATGCGCACACGCACGCGCACACGCACACGCACACACACACACACACACACAGCTTCCCTGGCCTGACTGTTAGACGTTTTGCTCCGTTTCCCTCGTCTGGTACACCCTCTCACCCCTCTGTCGGTCTTACCCCCTCTCACTAGAGGTCTTCCCGAGTGCAAAAACTTTGACCCATTTCGAAATGGACCCCGGGCTTTCCTCCATAATATTTATAGAGACCCAGTCTGAACAGACCCAATGACAACCAGATCCGGCCCTGTAAAGACCCGGGCCTGTCCAGATCCAGTCTGATCCAATCCAAGTGAGGGAAGAAGCAGATTTCTTTTATACGTTATTCACTGAAGCTGTTATTGCACGCACTGAAGGTGAGAGGAATGAACGTGCTAGTAGCAGGCGGGGGAGGGACCATGCTGTGTGTTTGTGACTGTATGTGGCTGAGTGGGGTGATGAGGAGAGAGAGAGACAGCAGCAACCAAGTTGACTCGCACTAGTTACTAACTTCTAGCTGCCAAAGCTAGGTTATTTATCACCTTTTTGGATTACATAGTACCTGTTTTGACTAGCTAGTTAGAGAAGCTAGCTAGTTAACATAGCTAGTTAGCTACCTAGCTGGGTTGGCTAATTGAGGCTACATAGGCTGCAGTTACAACAAAACTCTATTCAAAGTGTTAGGTAGCAGCCTACCTGTTGTTTCTTTGTTTTCTCATTCAATTTTTAATTCCATTATTTTAATTCCATCTTCCATTGATCTCCTAACTTGCTTGCCATGGCAAGTGATAAGAATGGTGCCGGAGGGAATGGCTGCCATTTTACGGGCTCCTAGCCAATTGTGTTAATTTGTTGGGGTTTTTCTGCGATGTTTGTAACTCATTTTGTACATAATGTTTCTGCTACCATTTCTTATGACCGAAAAGAGCTTCTGGATATCAGAACAGCGATTACTCACCTCGAAATGGACGAAGATGATGTGAAGGATATACTGCTGCTCCCGGACCAGGCACAAAACCCTGTCGTTCTCATGAAGAGGAGACACCCATTGAGGGGAGGCAGATCCGGGAGCCTTGTCAGAATTTGTTGGTGTGTGGGTAACCCACCTCTACCATATGTCCTATTGGCCAACGTGCAATCATTGTAGAATAAATTGGATGAGCTCCATTCAAGACTATCCAACCAACCGGACATAATTGTAATATCTTATGTTTCACCGAGTCGTGGCAGAACGACGACATGGATAATATACAGTTGGCTGGGTTTTCCGTCCTTCGACAAGACAGAACACCTACATCCAGTAAGACGAGGGGTGGTGGTCTGTGTCTTTTTGTCAATAACAGCTAGTGCATGAAATCTAATATAAAAAAGTATTGTTTTTTTCTCGCCTGATGTAGAGTACCTCATGATAAGCTGTAGACCATACTATTTACGAAGAGTGTTTTCCTCTATATTTTTCATTGCTGTCTATTTATCACCACAAACCGATGCTGGCACTAAGACCGCACTATACGAGCTGTATAAGGCCATAAGCAAACTAGAAAATGCTCATCCAGAGGCGGCACTCCTAGTGGCCGGGGACTTTAATGCAGTAAAACTTAAATGTGTTTTACCTAATTTCTACCAGCATGTCACATGTGCAACCAGAGGAAAAAAAACTCTAGACCAACTTTACTCCACACACAGAAATGTGTACAAAGCTCTCACCCGCCCTCCATTTGGCAAATCAGACCATAATTCCATCGTCCTGATTCCTGCTTACAAGCAAAAGCTAAAGGAGGAAGTACCAGTGACTCGCTGAATACGGAAGTGGTCAGATGTCAGATTCTAAGAGCTGCTGCTTTCAAGGAGCGGGACTCTAACCCTAGTGCTTATAAGAAATCCCGCTATGCCCTCCGACGAACCGTCAAACAGGCAAAGCGTCAAGACAGGTTTAAAATGTTATCCTACTACACCGGTTCTGATGCTTGTCGGATGTGGCAGGGCTGGCAAACTATTACGGACTACAAAGGGAAGCCCATCCACAATCTACCTAGTGACACATGCCTACCAGACGAGCTAAATTACTTCTATGCTTGCTTCGGAGGCAAGCAACACATTAGCGTACATGAGAGCACAAACTGTTTCGGACAACTGTGTGATCACGCTATCCATGGCAGATGTGAGTAAGACCTTTAAACAGGTCAAAATTCACAAGGCTGCAGGGCAAGATGGATTACCAGGATGTGCACTCAGAGCATGCTCTGACCAACGGGCAAGTGTCTTCACAGACATTTTCAACCTGTCCCTGACCGAGTCTGTAATACCTACATGCTTCAAGCAGACCACCATAGTCCCTGTGCCCAAGAACACCAAGGTAACCTGCCTAAATGACTACCGACCCGTAGCACTAATATCTGTAGCTATGAAGTGCTTTGAAAGGCTGGTCATGGCTCACATCAACACCGTCATCCCAGAAACCCTAGACCCACTTCAATTCGCATAGCGCCCGAACAGATCCACAGACGACGCAATCTCTATTGCCCTCCACACTGCCCTTTCCCAGCTGGACAAAATTAACCCATACGTTATAATGCTTTTCATTGACTTTAGCTCAGCATTCATCACCATAGTGCCCTCAAAGCTTATTACTAAGCCAAGGACCCTGGGAATAAACACCTTCCTCTACAACTGGATCCTGAAATTCTTGATGTGCCTCCCCCAGGTGGTAAGGGTAGGCAACAACACATCTGCCACACTGACCCTCAACACGAGCGCCCCTCAGGGGTGCATGCTTAGTCCCTTCTTGTACTCCCTGTTCACCCATGACTTTGTGGTCGGGCATGACTCCAACACCATCATTAAGTTTGCAGACGACACGATGATGGTAGGCCTGATCACCGACAACGATGACACAGCTTATAGGGAGGAGGTCAGAAACCTGGCAGTGTGGTGCCATTACAACAACCTCTCCCTCAACGTGATCAAGACAAAGGCACTGATCGTGGACTACAGGAAAGGGAGGGCAGAGCATGTCCCCATTCACAGAGCTTTAGTGGAGCAGGTAGAGAGCTTTAAGTTCCTTGGTGTCCACATCACCAAGGTCCAAACACAACAAGACAGTTGTGAAGAGGGAACAACAATGCCCTTCAGGAGACTGAAAAGTATTGGCATGGGTCCTCCGATCCTCAAAAAAGTTTTACAGCTGTGCATTGTGACTGGTTGCAAAAGATTCTGAACCTCTATGGGATCGGACCCCCCCCCGCGGGACGGTTGAGCTGACATGCGCTAATGTGATTAGCATGAAGTTGTAATTAACAAGAACATTTCCCAGGACATCGACATATCTGATATGGGCAGAAAGCTTAAATTACAGTGAAATAATAACATGCTATTGTTTGAGGTGAGTTCACAATTATGAACTTGAAATTGTAATAATAAACTAAGTAGGCACATTTGGGCAGACTTGATACAACATTTAGAACAGAAATACAATGGTTCATTGGATCAGTCTGACACTTTGCACATAAACCACTGCCATCAAAATCTATATTGCACCTAAGCTTGAATAATACATTGTGGCCTTTCTCTTGCATTTCAAATATGATGAAAAAAATGTATTTAAAAAAACGCATGTTTTTTTCTATATATTATCTTTTATGAGATCTAATGTGTTATATTCTCCTACATACATTTCACATGATGCATATCCTTGCTTCAGGTCTTGAGCTACAGGCAGTTAGATTTGGGTATATCATTTTCAGCGAAAATTGAAAGAAAGGGTCCGATCTTTAAAGCCATAAGACTACCGAACAGTTAATCAAATGGCTACCCGGACTTTGAATGACCAGTTCAAACACACTCATCTTCAATTCCCACCCCCATATCCCTCTTCTTCTCCTCTATTTTCCTTTGTCCACTTCTTCCACCCGCACTTTTCTTCTTTCTAGCACTCTCTTTTCTCCACTTCTATTCCTCCCGTCTCTCTCCATTTGCCCCTTTCTTCATTGCTGGCCTTTTATTTGACTTAATTGAAGTGGCCTGTTTGATGCCTACTTTCCTCCATCCCTCCAACCCCCCACCATTTTTCTCTTCTTTCCTCCAGTAGTGTGTAGTGTGAAGGGTGCCCAATGCTGTGGGTCTGAATGGCAGTAGTAGTGGGACTGTAAAACCAACACCGTGGGACTGATTTGGTTTGGCTTCTATGGGATTTTAGGCTCAGACTTTTATTGCCAATGCCCTCTCCTCTTCACCCACCCTCATTTTCATCAATGGTTACCCTTTCACCTGCTCTTTCTTTCTTTCTTTCTTTCTTTCTTTCTTTCTTTCTTTCTTTCTTTCTTTCTTTCTTTCTTTCTTTCTTTCTTTCTTTCTTTCTTTCTTTCTTTCTTTCTTTCTTTCTTTCTCTCTCAGGCTCTCTCTCATTCGTTTACCCCTTAAACATCTTTGATTCTCCTTCTCTCTCTTCTTTCTCTCCTTTTTCTCCCTTCTCTCACTCTCTCCTTCCCTCTCCTCCCCCTTCCCTTTTTCAACCGGTAGTCATGCTCATTATGATTTCAAGGTGTTCATGTCTGTGACTGTGGCTATGCCATTAGAGCTGCTAGTCAGCCAGTCAATCAATCAGTCAGCCAGTCAGTTGGTCGGTCAGCCGCTGAGTCAGCCAGTCAGTCAGTCAGTCGGTCAGTTGGTCAGCCAGCCAGTCAGTCTGTTAGTCAGTCAGTCGGTCAGTCATTCAGTCAGCCAGTCAGTCTGTCAGTCAATCAGTATGTGAAGTGGTGACAACCTGTCCTGGTTTAAATTGGGATTCTCCATAGGTATCCATCTGTCTCTTTCCCACTATCTCCTATTTGACACATGCATCCTCCACTCCCACTGTGTAGCCGTCCGCCTGTTCGCAACTCACTATTCTTGCCCAATTTACCTTCCGGTGACCACTGTCTGTGTGATAGCTCTGAGACAGTTTGTGTGTGTGTGTGTGTGTCAGGGTTCCGTTGGGGTCTGTCTTGAGTTGACCTTTCTCTGCACTCTGTTGGTTTTCCAGACGTTCCGTCTGAGAGAATGTAAGTGCTTGTTCCCCATAGATAGTCTGACACACACATGCACACTGTAAAAACATTGCTATAAGAATGTGCTATAAGAATGTATTAAATATTTTATCTCGTTGAAGAAAGAACAGTTCTATTTCTATATCTTTACTGTCTGTGCGTCAGACAGTGTGTTTGTGCCGGCATTGTGTCTTTGTACTGTATGTGTGCATCAATGGCGGTCGGTGCCGTTTAAGATTAGGGAGGACGATGTCTTTTTTTTAATGAGCTTGGCCGAGCTTGACCTTTCTTCTATTACAGCATATTGGATGACTGACATTTATATTCCATTCAACCAGCTCAATGTAACATGTTTAAATGTATTTTCAATCATCCTGCGGAGGGCAGAGAGGGAGGTGAGCATCTGCTTCAGCTCCAGCAGGGGAATCAGACGGATGCTGAGCATGTGCTTACCTTACGGACTGTAGCAGCTTCCAGTGGATTGAATGAGCCGGTGCTCAGTACGTTATTTAGAAGAGGTCTGCGCAAGGAGGTCCAAGCGCAACTGGCCTGCCGAGATGACAACCTCACCCTGGACGCACTCATTGTGATGGACATCCGTCTGGATAACCTCTGGGAGCGTCGGCATCTACATCACCTCTCTCCCTCCTTCGGCAAGTGTTCGGGATCAGAGCCTGAACCCATGGAGGTAGGGGTCACACGCCTTCCCGTACAGGAACGATGCAGACGGATGCAGCTGGGGCTCTGTCTGTACTGTAGCCAGGGAGGGCACAAGCGCCAGCGTTGTCCATTACTTCAGAATCCGGGATCCATTAGAGCAGAGGGACGGTCACGTGATGTTACATCCCCTAGACCAGAAGTGAGTATTCCATTTACTGCTCTTCCTGTTACTCTTTTTAGTTCCCATCACTCTGGCTGACTGTCCCCCTCATGCCATGTGTCTACAACTTTAGTGGATTCTGGCGTCGCGGGGAACATTATGGATCAGACCCTTGCCTCCTCTCTCAATATTACCACCTACCCACTCTCCTCTCCTTTTCCGGTTCAAGGTCTTGACAATCGGCCTCTAGAATCCGGAACCATCACAAGCATCACCCAACCACTCACCATGGAGCCCAATCACCAGAAAAACATCCCCTTCTTCATCACCAGTGCACCAGTTCACAAGATCATCCTTGGCTTCAGCGCCATAACCCTACCATCTCATGGTTGAGTATGAGAATCACCGACTGGTTACCTGAATGCCGGAAGGCCTGCTTTCCTATCCCCTGTGGTTCCATGTCGGTTGAGAGTCCTGTGGTTGCCCTCCAGCCTAACATCCCGGGAGGAATTTCAGGATCTAAGAGAGGTATTCTCCAAGACCCGCGCTACCTGTCTCCATCCTCATTGCCCCTGGGACCATGCCATTTACGTTTTTTTTCCGGTGCTACACCACTGCGCAGACTCATCTACCCTCTGTCAGAGGCTGAGACCCAGGCCATGGAGGACTACATTCAAGAGGCACTCCAACAGGGTTTCATCCGCAGGTCCACGTCCCCTGGGTCAGTTGGTTTCTTCTTCGTGGCCAAGAAGGAGGGAGGATTACGCCCTTGTATCGATTACCGTGACTGAATGACATCACCATGAAGTATTGGTAACCTCTCCCGCTGGTGCCATCAGCCATTGAGCAGCTCCGCAGGCCCCAGTTCTTCACCAAACTGGACCTGCAGAGTGCCTAGCAACTTATTCGCTTCCGGGAGTGGGATGAGTGGAAGACGGCGTTTAGCACGATGTCTGGTCATTACGAGTACTTGGTTATGCTCTTTGTCTTAGCCAATGCTCCGTCTGTGTTCCAGGTATTCGTCAACGAGGTGTTCAGGGACATGCTTGGATGTCAGGTGATTGTGTACATTGATGACATCCTGATCTTCTCAACCAACCTGGAGGATCACATCACTCACGTTCGAGCAATCCTGGAACGCCTCTTGGCTAACCACCTGTTCGTCAAGGCGGAGAAGTGCCAATTCCACCAGAGGGCGGTCTCCTTCTTGGGCTACCAAATCAGCCCTAAGGGAGTGAGGATGGAGGACAAGAAGGTAGATGCAGTAAGGTCATGGCCAGTCCCAACCACCATCAAGGGGTTTGCCAACTTTTACCTTTTAACTTCAGCGCCGTCGGTTCCCCTCTCACCTCCCTCCTCAAGGGTGGGACTCGTAGGTTGGTTTGGTCTCCAGCAGCCGACGAGGCCTTTCGTCTCCTCAAGGGGTGTTTCACCTCCGCCCCCTTGCTAAACACCCAGAGCCCACGCTACCTTTTGTGGTTGAGGTAGAAGCATCGGATGTGGGTGTGGGGGCAGTTTTGTCACAAAGACAGAGAGACCCACTAAAATGGTATCCTTGTGCTTTCTTCTCCAAGGAAACTGTCCCCTGCAGAGAGGAATTACGACGTCGGCGATTGGGAGCTCTTGGCGGTGAAGTTGGCATTAGAGGAGTGGAGACACTGGCTGGTGAGTGCCAAGGAACCATTCATCATCCTCACCAACCATCGGAACCTTGAGTACATACGGACAGCGAGGAGACTGAATCCACGCCAAGCCAGGTGGGCCCTCTTCTTCGCCAGGTTAAACTTCACGCTGAGCTATCGCCCAGGTATTAAGAACATCAAGGCCGATACCCTGTCCCGTATCTACGATTCGGGAGAGGCTCCTGTCCAGAGGGCACCGATAATCCCATTCTTCCGAGTTGTGGGTCCATTGGTTTGGGATGTAGATGTGGACATCCACCAGGCTCTAGAGAGGGAGCCCGTACCCCGGAATTGTCCTCCCGCATGCATATATGTTCCCACAGGAATAAGGATTGGCTGCTGACCTGGGCACACACATCTACGTTCCCACAGGAATAAGAATTGGCTGCTGACCTGGCAACACACATCTACGTTCCCACAGGGAAAAGGGATTGGCTGCTGACCTGGGCACACACATCTATGTTCCCACAGGGATAAGGGATCGGGTGCTGACCTGGGCACACTGCTGTCGTCGCTGGACATCCAGGTATTTCTCGCACCATCCATTCCATCACTGAGAAATACTGGTGGCCCACCTTGGTGCAGGATGTTATGCGGTATGTCAACTCCTGTTCCCTGTGTGTGCTTAAACCAAGTCCCCCCGGAATGCTTCTGCAGGGAAGAGCCTGCCGCTTCCTGTGCCTCAACAACCTTGGTCCCATCTATCCATTGACTTTGTTACTGATCTTCTCCCTTCTGATGGTTTCAGAAGGTAGTGGATAGATTATCCGAGTCATGTCGATTAATCCCTCTTCCTGGTCTTCCCACTGCTCTTCAGGTTGCTGAGGCACTCTTCCAGCAGGTCTACCGACATTATGGCCTTCTGGAGGACATCGTCTCGGACTGTGGCCCCGATTTCACATCCCGAGTATGGAAGGCCTTCTTGGAGAAGCTCAAGGTCACTGTTAGCCTCACATCCGGGTATCGGCCTCAGTCTAACGGGCAGGTTAGACAAACATTGGCATTACAATGGCCTTACTGAAGAACTCAGTGACTTTCAATGTGGCACCGTCATAGGATGCCACCTTTCCAACAAGTCAGTTCGTCAAATGTATGCCCTGCTAGAGCTGCCCCGGTCAACTGTAAGTGCTGTTATTGTGAAGTGGAAACATCTAGGAGCAACAACGTCTCAGCCGTGAAGTGGTAGGCCAAACAAGCTCACAGAACGGGACCGCTGAGTGCTGAAGTGAGTAGCGCAGTTGCAACACTCACTACCGAGTTCCAAACTGTCTCTGGAAGCAGTGTCAGAACAAGAACTGTTCATCGGGAGCGTCATGAAATGGATTCTAGATGTTCTGTGCAGTTTTGGGAAGGCACTTTCTTGTTTCATCATGACACTGCCCCGTGTACAAAGTGAGGTCCATACAGAAATGGATGGTTGAGATCGGTGTGGAAGAACTTGACTGGCATGCACAGAGCCCTGACCTCAACCCCATCGGACAACTTTGGGATGAATTGGAACGCTGACCGTGAGCTTGGACTAAAACCAAAAGTTTACCTTGACTTGGAAGAGTTGAAGGGTTGGATATCCATAGCCATCAGGCATTGAGTCAGGTGGTAGAGTAGGCTAAATTAGCTGTATTAGCTAGCTAAGTAAGTAAAAGTGTGTGTGTGTGGCGTCAGTATGCATTTGAGTGCATGTTATGTGTGTGTGTGTGTGTGTGTGTGTGTGTGTGTGTGTTGGGGTGTCAGTTTTGGTATGTGTGAGTGTGTGGGTAGAGTACAGTGTGTGTGCATAGAGTCAGTGCAAGAGAGTTAGTGCAAAAAGGGTCAATCCAGGGAGTCCTTGTAGACAGGTATTTAGCAGTCTTGTTTAGAAGTTGTTTAGAAGTCACTGTATGCTGCCACTACATGCTAAAGAGAAGAGGAGAGGCAAGGATCCTAACAAGATGGTGGACTAATTTACTACAGTGACTGACATCTCTAGGAGAGCTAAGGGACGTAGAGACACTTACTACACAATATCAACCCTGTGGGTGACTGTTTTTGACAAATATTTCATTTGGGAGAAAAACACCCGCTACGCATCAAATAGACAGAGGGCACTTTGTCCAAAAGAAGTTTGCATTACTGTAGCTCGCAATATTGCATCCTTTACACTGGTTTGGGTACGCTATAGAAGATAAGAGAGGAGAAGATGAGAGGAGCCCCAGCATGACGCAAGTTAGATCCTAATGTTCGAAGCTCTGCAGCCCTCCTCAATCCCTCCTTCCTTCTCTCCTCTCTTTCTTCACTCTTCCCTCCGTTCTCAATGCGTTACCCTGACAACACATTCCCCTGTTCAACTGTGCTTTCACTCGTTTAACTAGAGAAAGGAAGGGAAGGTCTGTGAGACGAGACCACTGTGTGTGTGTGTGTGTGTGTGTGTGTGTGTGTGTGTGTGTGTGTGTGTGTGTGTGTGTGTGTGTGTGTGGTCACTCATGATATACTATTTTTGTGTGATGGGCTTATTGAGCAGTCTCTGCTATGTGGTATCTGGTGTAGCAACCTGGACTCAGGTGTAGACATAACATAGTAAATGAAAATCCGTTAAGCTCAAATTAGAATAATATGTTACGTTTGTTATGTATTAATTTGTGGATGTTCATCAACTATTTTGTATGATATGTTACTAATTGCAATTCATACAATATGTTACGAATTTGCAATACGTTACGAATTTGTAATACGTATGATATGTTACAAATTCAAATTTGTTGTGGCTAACGTTAGCTAGATGGCAAATGCTAATGTTAGCTAGGTGGCTAATGTTAGCTAGGCTAGGTGTTAAGGTTAACGTTAAGGTTAAGAGTTAGGATAAAGGGATAAAGTTAGGGGAAGGGTTACTTAACATGCTGAGGAAACTCAGCAAAAAAAGAAACGTCCCTTTTCCAGGACCCTGTCTTTCAAAGATAATTCGTAAAAATCAAAATAACTTCACAGATCTTCATTGTAAACGGTTTAGACACTGTTTCCCATGCTTGTTCAATGAACCATAAACAATTAATGAATATGCACCTGTGGAATGGTCGTTAAGACACTAACAGCTTACAGACGGCAGGTAATTAAGGTCACAGTTATGAAAACTTAGGACACTAAAAAGGCCTTTCTACTGACTCTGTAAAACACCAAAAGAAAGATACGTGCTCATCTGTGTGAACATGCCTTAGGCATGCTGCAAGGAGACATGAGGACTGCAGATGTCGCCAGGGCAATACATTGCAATGTCCGTACTGTGAGACGCCAGCGACAGCACTACAAGGAGACAGGACATATTATTGTCCTAGCAGTGGCAGACCATGTGTAACAACACCTGCAAAGGTTCGGTACATCCGAGCATCACACCCGCGGGACAGGCACAGGATGGCAACAACAACTGCCCAAGTTACACCAGGAACTCACAATCCCTCCATCAGTGCTCAGTCTCAGATATTTTTGGTTATGTAAAATATATTTCACAGCAGTTTAGATGGTACAATGACTCTCTACACTGTACTTTCTTGTTTTGTGACATAAACTGAAATTAGGTGAACAATTCAAATTTTAGCAACCAGGAAAAGACGGAGCCTTCTATCTTGAAACGTTTACTATGTTACATCCAGTCTATGAGACCAGGCTTGAGGTAGGCCTGTGTCAGTTTGTGTGTGTGAGTCTGTGTGTATTAAAGAGAATGTGTGTGTGTCATTATTGTATTTATTTGTTGCTCTCCTCATTCTGTGGCACTGGCAGGGTATTCAGTGTGTGTGCATGTGTGTGTCTGTATCTGCTTATGTGTATGCTGATCTTATTGTGCAGTCTGGCATTTGGCAGGTCCATTTGATTCTTGGCAGGTAGATCAGAGCTCCTCTCTGCCCAGCCGAAGCAAAGGATTACAGAGAAAAGAGAGAGAGACTTCCCGAGGCAGCACCATTCAGCCACCCCTGGGAATAGTATCAACATATACACTGCCTCTGTGTTCATAAGGAAGTGCATAGAGGATGTTGTATCGGTCCCAGGTTCAAATGTTTAAACCTGCAATGCGTGACAATGTGTGTACAGGTGTTTATAGAGACCCCTCTGTCAAGAATGCTGTATTTCTTCTACATTTGAACATGATATGCCAGAAACCCCAGCTCTCATTGCAAGTCGCCGCTGGGATGACGTGGCATCAACATCCGCTCGGAGACTTTGTGGCTGTGGTAGTGACAACCCAACGGAGTCGGGAAATGTGAGGCTGTGGATGCCGATGCAATTACAGTTATGGACAAGATTGATGATAACTCAATTCCATTTTAGCAACACTGTCTTCAGAACAGGTACTCAAAATGTTATACACCGGCTTTTATTCTCATTTTTATATTGTAATAAAAAATATCCACGCTGTCAGCTAGAAAGGTAGCTAGCTATCTAATTTAGCTAGCTAACGTTACATGGCTGCTAGCTAAAAGCTTAGCTACTGGGAATTCCCCTGCTTGGTACGAGATAGCAATATGACGATAGCTTTAGTACATTAGCTATCACACTTACGTAAAAAAGCAGTGTAAAATATTAATTTTGACTATCATAGCTCTGCAATCATGGAAAATAACCTTTGCTTTGGCAAGTCCTTTGCCCTTCTCTGATTCCTATACTAGCGAACTAATAACATTACTGTTATGGCCGCTTGATTCTCGAGAGCCATGGCTATGAAGATGTGCATGATTGTAGAAGTGTTATACTCAACTCTTCTGCATGAAAATCATTATGGTTTATACATAAAACCAAAACCATGTAGTGAACAATCCTAATAACTGTGTTGTGTACATGTTTTTTCTGTAGGATTCCAGCGTCGAAGAGCCACAGACCGTCCAGGGGCACAGGCAGGACTGCAGAAAGAAACGGACAGCAAGACCTTGAAAGGGCTGCCCGACTGAAAGGAGAGGCCGGCCGACTGAAAGGAGAGGCCGCCCGACTGAAAGGAGAGGCTGGCCGACAAGAAGGTTAGTAAAAATCTTTCACCTGTGGTACTGTTTACCCGTTTCACAATATTACAAACATATCACACATTTGGCCACATTCTGTCATTTCATGTTGCTTTTTTATTATCATTACAGACTAAATTGCGAGCGCTGTCCATTGAAGGGGAGATGCTGGAGCTGTCCGCTTCCCTTCTACCTGGAGTGATTTTTTTACATCATGGTGTACCGGAGAGCTATCCCAGGGTCTCCAGAAATCCAAGACAACCTCAATGGTGCACCTGCCTGAATTGCAGGGAGACTCCTGCACCTTACAACACACAACTGCTGCCATTTCACCACTGCAAAATTCCATGTATTTTTTACCAAGTATGTTACCATAACAAGATGACACTTCCATGACTTCCATGACTACACCATACTTGATTCTTAATTTCTAAATTAAGAAAATATGGTAAAATCTTTAAGTAGTTTTGTGAGTTTTTCCTTGGTCTGGGTGAAATCAGTTCAATACTTTACCAGTTCACCACATTGTTTCCCTTACACTACCTTGTATTCTTGTTTATCTACCTAATAAAACTTTACTTGACCTGATCATCTAATCGGACCGGCTTGTTTTGTACTGCATTTACACTAGGGTAGTCCATCCGTCTTTCTTGATATCTATCCACCTGTAGGTCTGCTCATTTGAAGTGTAAACCGTCAAGAGCGTAGATATCCAGGAAAATAACAGTTTAGTATATCCTTCTTAAAGCCATTCCAAAAGTACAATGATGACTATATGCTAGATACAGTGAGGAGAACAAGTATTTGATACACTGCCGATTTTGCAGGTTTTCCTACTTATAAAGCATGTAGAGGTCTGTAATTTTTATCATAGGTACACTGTGAGAGACCGAATCTAAAACAGAAATCCAGAAAATCACATTGTATGATTTAAGTAATTCATTTGCATTTTATTGCATGACATAAGTATTTGATCACCTACCAACCAGTAGGAATTAGGGCTTTTTCTTTAAGAAGCCCTCCTGTTCTCCACCGTATTAACTGCACCTGTTTGAACTCGTTACCTGTATAAAAGACACCTGTCCACACACTCAATCAAACAGACTCCAACCTCTCCACAATGGCCAAGACCAGAGAGCTGTGTAAGGACATCAGGGATACAATTGTAGACCTGCACAAGGCTGGGATGGGCTACAGGTCAATAGGCAAGCAGCTTGGTGAGAAGGCAACAACTGTTGGTGCAATTATTAGGAAGATTAATTAATGGAAGAAGTTCAAGATGACGGTCAATCACCCTCGGTCTGGGGCTCCATGCAAGATCTCACCTCGTGGGGCATCAATGATCATGAGGTAGGTGAGGGATCAGCCCAGAACTACACGGCAGGACCTGATAAATGACCTGAAGAGAGCTGGGACCACAGTCTCAAAGAAAACCATTAGTAACACACTATGCCGCCATGGATTAAATCCTGCAGCGCACGCAAGGTCCCCCTGCTCAAGCCAGCGCATGTCCAGGCCCGTCTGAAGTTTGCCAATGACCATCTGGATGATCCAGAGGAGGAATGGGAGAAGGTCATGTGGTCTGATGAGACAAAAATAGAGCTTTTTGGTCTAAACTCTACTCGCTGTGTTTGGAGGAAGAAGAAAGATGAGTACAACCCCAAGAACATCATCCCAACCGTGAAGCATGGAGGTGGAAACATCATTCTTTGGGGATGCTTTTCTGCAAAGGGGACAGTACGACTGCACCGTATTGAGGGGAGGATGGATGGGGCCATGTATCGCGAGATTTTGGCAAACAACCTTCTTCCCTCAGTAAGAGCATTGAAGATGGGTCGTGGCTGGGTCTTCCAGCATGACAACGACCCAAAACACACAGCCAGGGCAACTAAGGAGTGGCTCCGTAAGAAGCATCTCAAGGTCCTGCAGTGGCCTAGCCAGTCTCCAGACCTGAACCCAATAGAAAATCTTTGGAGGGAGCTGAAAGTCCGTATTGCCCAGCGACAGCCCCGAAACCTGAAGGATCTGCAGTGTGTGCAAACCTGGTCAAGAACTACAGGAAACGTATGATCTCTGTAATTGCAAACAAAGGTTTCTGTACCAAATATTAAGTTCTGCTTTTCTGATGTATCAAATACTTATGTCATGCAATAAAATGCAAATTAATTACTTAAAAATCATACAATGTGATTTTCTGGAGTTTTGTTTTAGATTCCGTCTCTCACAGTTGAAGTGTACCTATGATAAAAATTACAGACCTCTACATGCTTTGTAATTTTTGTATTTTTTATTTTACTAGGCAAGTCAGTTAAGAACAAATTCTTATTTTCAATGACGGCCTAGGAAGAGTGGGTTAACTGCCTGCTGTTCAGGGGCAGAACGACAGATTTGTACCTTGTCAGCTCGGGGGTTTGAACTTGCAACCTTCCGGTTACTAGTCCAACGCTCTAACCACTAGGCTACCCTGCAAAACCACTAGGAAAATCTGCAAAATCAGCAGTTTATCAAATACTTGTACTCCCCACTGTAAATGCACAAGTACTGTTTCTCACACAAGTTTGTTTCCCACACAAACTTCCCTTATTTATATGTTTGATTGTAGGCCCACCTCTTTCAAAAACAATCCTGAGTTGTCTCTAGGTCTTCACACTTTCCAGGAAGCACCAAGTCTGACAAAAGGGAATGCTCCAGTCCTTCTCAGCTCAAAGGTGTGCTGCTAACTGCATCCTGTGCTGCATGGTGACGTCTCCTCGAAGTTGTAGCAGCTCAGTTGTTGGTGGCACTCCATGGAGATTTTGGTCATCGGATCTCTGGATCATTCTGCTAGGCCCTACTGAGAGCCCAGTCTTCTCAACACTGCTCTCTGAAGTTCTGGGATGTAGGTGTATTCCTTTGCAGTTTTCAATGTGTGGATACTTCACTTTTGAGACTTGTTATTGTAGTCTCCTTTAGCTGAAAGACAAAATAATGACAAAATATGATTCTATATAATTTCATTACTATCAGTGCAGAACTGAAGTGTTGAAATATAACAGCCATAACATATATTATATTGTTATGAGTTGTAAGAAATTTACATTTTTCACAATCGAGAGGACAACGAACAATTACATCTTGTTGCCCTACGCGTTCTCCAAGTGTCACTTTCTGACCTTAGTTCTTTTGTTATGTCTTTGTTTTAGTATGAGTTGGGTGGGTTGTCTATGTTCGTTTTTCTATGATTTGGTATGTCTGTGTTTGGCCTGGTATGGTTCTCAATCAGAGACAGCTGTCAACCGTTGTCCCTGATTGAGAACCATACTTAGGTAGCCTGTTTTCAGCCTTGATTTGTGGGTGATTATTTTCTGTTGAGTGTTTGTATTCTGCACCAGACAGAAGTGTTTCGGTTTCATTCGTTCACTTTGTTGTTTTTGTTCAGTGTTCAATTTCTTTATTAAAAATATGGACACTTACCACGCTGCGCATTGGTCCTCACCTTCTTCCACCAACACCGGCCGTTACCCCATGGCTGGACAATGGTTACAAAGGTTGTAGGCAAGTGCTACCAGTAGGGCTCCATCCTTAGACTGGAGGAGAGAAAGCAAACCGTGTACATAAGTGATTCTGGAAGGACACCAGTTCAGATGTAGACCTAGATCAGGGATGGGCAACTACTGTCCTCTGGGGCTTAATTGGTGTCACACTTTCCCCCACTAATCACACTTGATTAAAGTAATTGCATTCTAAAATGAATACCATTATAAGTTGATTATTGGGTCAGGCGAGTTGGCTGGGGAAAAAGTGTGACACCAATCAGGCCCCGAGGACTGGAATAGGCCAACCCTTATCTAGATCTGACTCCAATAATCAACTAATCATGATCTTCCGTTTACAATTAGTTTTTCAGCTGTGTTTGCTAGGGATAGGGAAAAAGAGTGACCACTTCAGCCCCGAGGACTGGAATTGACCGTCCCTGACCTAGATAGACAAAGTATCAAACATGCTCCATCAATCCTAATCTGGCATACGATTTTACCATTTGACAACTATGACAGAATTACATTCGATGAACATCAGTCTTATATTTCCAGTGTAAAAACATTCAGTTTAGGATGCACGGAGTAAGTATTTGTTTCCCTCATTGGATAAGGAGGTTATTAGGCAGAATGAATGTTTCCAATCATTCAGTATAATGTCATGTTCATTTTATACACTCAATACATGTGCATCTTTTGGGCTAGGTCTGTCTATATCTCAACAGTACAGCTCAATTGGGGAATAACAGTAATATGTGTGCAGTAGGCTAATATTGAGATAGTGTGTCATCAATACTCAAAGTACATCTTGGGTAGTGCATTTTCCTAAACAGTTTATCATTATAAAATGTCTACTTTGTTGTTAGGTAGCTAAAGCGTTGTCTTTGCTTACCGATCGTATTCTGCTCCAATACTCGACAATGGTGCGGTTGGAAATACAGGCTTGCCAGGAGTTGATGTTGATTTATTCCTGTCATGACTGATATTTTCTAGAGTTTAGATGTCAAATAATGAACAGTTGACATGAGAAGAGAGGTGATACAATTAGCTAGTTTCAGAATGTTTTGTTTACAACAGCTGACTAAAAATTGGGCAGAACACTAGGCGTGCAGTTGAGAACGTTTCCATGGTAACGGTGCCTCTACAATTCCATGATGAAACTTTTAAATGAAATTGCCACTTGTAGCAAACAAGTTTCATGAAATACATGGCCCAGAAACAGGGTCACAGTTTTTAAAACTAAATATCAGTAAGCCAGGCTAGCTATGTCAGCAAAATAGCTAGCTAGTTCTCTGCTTGGCAGAATGTTAGCAAAATGTATCGGTCTCATTGCCTAGACTTTGGCTTAGGTTTTGACATGTTGAATCTTGAATACTCCAGCCAACAACATGAGATGTTCTAAAACTAGACCGTTCAGATCAATATACTCTGTGGCACCGCCTCCCCACTGACGGAAAACACGTCGCATATTGTGCACTATTCAATGAATACCAGTGAATAACGAGGTTCTCAGGCAGGCTAGCAGCACACTATTGTTATTGTTGCATCACATTGGATGACCACTAGCGACTTATTGGAGCTTTTGAGCCCCAAACCAATCCAAATGTAGTATTCATCGGTCAGAAAATAAATTCAAACACAAGTATTCAGACCCTTTACTCAGGACTTTGTTGAAGCACCTGGCAGAGATTGAAGCACCTGGCAGAGATTACATCCTCGCGTCTTCTTGGGTATGACGCTACAAGCTTGGCACACCTGTATTTGGGAAGTTTCTCCCATTTTTCTCTGCAGATACTCTCAAGCTCTGTAAGGTTGGATGGGGAGCGTTGCTGTACAGCCATTTTCAGGTCTCTCCAGAGATGTTCGATCGAGTCCATGTTCTGGCTGGGCCACTCAAGGACATTCAGACTTGTCCCGAAGCCACTCCTGCGTTGTCTTGGCTATGTGCCTAGGGTCATTATCCTGTTGGAAGGTGAACCTTCACCCCCGTCTGAGGTCCTGAGTTCTCTGGAGCAAGATTTCATCAAGGATCTCTCTGTACTATGCTCCGTTCATCTTTCCCTCAATTCTGACTAGTCTCCCAGTCCCTGCTGCTGAAAAACATCCCCACAGCATGATGCTGCCACAACCATGCTTCACCTTAGGAATCGTGCCAGATTTCCTCCAGAAGTGACGCATGGTTTCATCAGACCCAAGAATCTTGTTTCCCATGGTCGGATTGTCCTTTAGGTGCCTTTTGGCAAACTCCAAGTAGGCTGTCATGTGCCTTTTATTGAGGGGTGGCTTCCGTCTGGCCACTCTACCATAACGGCCTGATTGGTGGAATGCTACAGAGATGTTTTTCCTTCTGGAAGGTTCTCCCATCTCCACAGAGGAACTCTTAAGCTCTGTCAGAGTAACTTGAGTGACAGAGTGACTTGGTCACCTCCCTGACCACGGCCCTTCTCCCCCGATTGCTCAGTTTGGCCGGAAGGCCAGCTCTAGGAAGTGACTTGGTGGTTCCAAACTTCTTTCATTTAAGAATGATAGAGGCCACTGTGTACTTCGGGACCTTCAATGCTGCCAAATCAATGCTGCCTCGACACAATCCTGTCACTGCAATTCCTTCGACCTCATGGCCTGGATTTTGCAATGACATGCACTGTCAACCGTGGGACATTATAAAGACAGGTGTATGTCTTTCCAAATCATGTCCAATCAGTTGAATTTAACACGGGTGGACTCTGATTGATTTGTAGAAACATCTCAAAGATGATCAATAGAAACAGGATGCACCTGAGCTCAATTTTGAGTCTTATAGAAAAGAGTCTGAATACTTGTTTTTTGTTTAATTTTTTAAATAAATTAGCAACAATTTCTAAAAAGCTGTTTTTGCTTTGTCATTATGGACTATTGTGTGTAGATTGATGATAATTCTAGTTTTTTTAATTCATTTTAGAATAAGACTGTAATGTAACAAAACGTGGAAAAAGGGACGTGGTCTGAATACTTTCCTGAATGCACTGACAACTGATGCATCCTCTCCTTTAGTGTCGAACTAAAAGCATGTAACTGTGTTGACAGTCATTGATATACAAGTCATTTTGCAACCCTTGGGAATATCAGTAGCTTAGTCAAACTGCACACTGTGCCCAGCTTCACGTGCTGACCAACGCCAGGTATGCGGCCTGTTCCTTATTTAGCGCATCTACATTCAAATGATAAAATGGCATGCGCAATATTAGGCTTCATAAGTTGACTGAAAATGTATTTACTTTGCTTGGTTATTGTTACCAATGCGCTGTTCAAAATGCTGTTTGACCGTAAGCTACCGGAGACATCTCTCAACAAGCCTCATAGTTGGGTTTAGGGTGGATAAGGCATGTGTCTAACAAGACTTATAGTTGGGTTTAGGGTGGATAAG
>NC_048572.1:76555914-76663414 GCF_013265735.2 Oncorhynchus mykiss
GTTTCCCATGCCAATAAAGCCCTTGAATTGAATTGAATTGAATTGAGAGACAGTGAGGAGTGAGATAGAAAGAGACAGAGAGGAGTGAGATAGGAGATAAACGGAGGAGTGAGATAGAGAGAGACAGAGAGAGGAGAGCGACAGAGAGGAGTGAGATATCATCCTGGAATATCCAGGGCCTGAGGTCATCTGCCTTTGGCCTAAAGAGCAGGAACCCGGACTTTACCAAAGAAATCGGTAATACAGACATTGTCATCCTGCAAGAAACCTGGTATAGAGGAGACGGACCCACTGGTTGCCCTCTAGGTTACAGAGAGCTGGTAGTCCCATCCACCAAACTACCAGGTGTGAAACAGGGAAGGGACTCAGGGGGTATGCTAATTTGGTGTAGAGCAGACCTAACTCACTCCATTAAATTAATCAAAACAGGAACATTCTACATTTGGCTAGAAATTCAAAAGGAAATTATCCTAACAGAGAAAAATGTTCTCCTGTGTGCTACCTATATCCCCCCACTAGAATCCCCATATTTTAATGAAGACAGCTTCTCCATCCTGGAGGGGGAAATCAATCATTTCCAGGCCCAGGGACATGTACTAGTCTGTGGCGACCTAAATGCCAGAACCGGACAAGAACCTGACACCTTCAGCACACAAGGGGACAAACACCTGCCTGGAGGTGACAGCATTCCCTCCCACATATGCCCCCCTAGGCACACATATGACAACATAACCAACAAAAACGGGTCACAATTCCTGCAGCTCTGTCGCACGCAGGGTATGTACATAGTCAACGGTAGGCTTCGAGGGGACTCCTATGGTAGGTACACCTATAGCTCATCTCTTGGCAGTAGTACTGTAGACTACTTTATCACTGACCTCAACCCAGAGTCTCTCAGAGCGTTCACAGTCAGCCCACTGACACCCCTATCAGACCACAGCAAAATCACAGTCTACTTAAACAGAGCAATACTCAATCATGAGGCATCAAAGCCAAAGGAACTGAGTAACATTAACCTTTCTGATCTCCCCATCCCGGATCCGGGATCGTGAATACAGACTCAAGCTCATTACCATAACGCAACGTTAACTATTCATGAAAATCGCAAATGAAATGAAATAAATATGCTAGCTCTCAAGCTTAGCCTTTTGTTAACAACACTGTCATCTCAGATTTTCAAAATATGCTTCTCAACCATTGCAAAACAAGCATTTGTGTAACAGTATTGATGGCTAACGTAGCATTTAGCATTAGCATTCAGCTGGCAACATTTACACAAAAAAACAGAAAAGCATTCAAATAAAATCATTTACCTTTGAAGAACTTCAGATGTTTTCAATGAGGAGACTCTCAGATAGCAAATGTTCAGTTTTTCCTGAAAGATTATTTGTTTAGGACAAATCGCTCCGTTTTCTGCGTCACGTTTAGCTATGAAAAAACCCCTGTATCCAGGATTGTGTAAATCTATCAGCAAGCTCATTAGCATAACACAACGTTAACTATTCATGAAAATCGCAAATGAAATGAAATAAATATGCCATCTCTCAAGCTTAGCCTTTTGTAAACAACACTGTCATCTCAGATTTTCAAAATATGCTTCTCAACCATAGGAAAACAATCATTTGTGTAAAAGTAGCTAGCTAGCGTTAGCATTTAGCGTTAGCATTTAGCGTTAGCATCCAGCACGCAACATTTCAACAAAAACATAAAAGCCTTCAAATAAAATAATTTACCTTTGAAGAACTTCTGATGTTTTCAATGAGGATACTCTCAGTTAGATAGCAGATGCTCAGTTTTTCCAAAAAGATTCTTTGTGTATTAGAAATAGCTCCGTTTTATACATCACATTTGGCTACCAAAAAAAATCAGAAAATTCAGTCCTCAAAACGCGAACTTTTTTCCAAATTAACTCCATAATATCGACTGAAAACATGGCAAACGTTGTTTAGAATCAATCATCAAGGTGTTTTTCACATATCTCTTCATTGATACATTGTTCTTGGACACATGGTTTCTCCCCTATATCAAATGGAAAAGTACGAGCAGCTGGCAATTGCGCACCGAATTCCACGCAGGACACCAGGCGGACACTTGGAAAATGTAGTCTCTTATGGTCAATCTTCCAATGATATGCCTACAAATACGTCACAATGCTGCTAAGACCTTGGGCGAACGACAGAAAATGTAGGCTCATTCCTTGCGCAATCACAGCCATATAAGGAGACAATGGAAAACAGAGCTTCAGAAATTCTGCTAATTCCTGGTTGATGCATCATCTTGGTTTCGCCTGTAGAATGAGTTCTGGGGCACTTACAGACAAAATCTTTGCAGATTCTGAAACTTCAGAGTGTTTTCTTTCCAAAACTGTCAAGAATATGCATAGTCGAGCATCTTTTCGTGACAAAATATCGCGCTTAAAACGGGAACGTTTTTTATCCAAAAATGAAATAGCGCCCCTAGAGATCTAACAGGTTAAGAAATGCTATAGATGGAAGGAATGCAGTTTGGAAAACTACCAAAAAACAATTAGGCAACAACAAATTCAATCCCTTTTAGACAATTTCCTGGGTTAAACGTTCCACTGTAATAGTGAAGGTGTAAACTTGGCAGTAGAAAATCTTAACAGTATATTTGACCTCTCAGCTTCCCTATCAAATCTAAAAATCTCAAATAGAAAACCGAAGAAAATTAACAATAATGACAAATGGTTTGATGAAGAATGCAAAAATCTAAGAAATAAATTGAGAAACCTGTCCAACCAAAAACATAGAGACCTGGAAAACCTGAGTCTACGCCTTCACTATGGTGAATCACTAAAACAATACAGAAATACACTACGGAAAAAGAAGGAACAGCATGTCAGAAATCAGCTCAATGCAATTGAAGAATCCATAGACTCTAACCACTTCTGGGAAAATTGGAAAACACTAAACAAACAACAACACGAAGAATTATCTATCCAAAATGGAGATGTATGGGTAAACCACTTCTCCAATCGTTTTGGCTCTATAACAAAGAATAAAGAGCAAAAACATATACATGATCAAATACAGACCTTAGAATCAACTATTAAAGACTACCAGAACCCACTGGATTCTCCAATTACATTGAATGAGTTACAGGACAAAATAAAAACCCTCCAACCCAAAAAGGCCTGTGGTGTTGATGGTATCCTCAATGAAATGATCAAATATACAGACAACAAATTCCAATTGGCTATACTAAAACTCTTTAACATCATCCTTTGCTCTGGCATCTTCCCCAATATTTGGAACCAAGGACTGATCACCCCAATCCACAAAAGTGGAGAAAAATTTGACCCCAATAACTACTGTGGAATATGTGTCAACAGTAACCTTGGGAAAATCCTCTGCATTATTATTAACAGCAGACTCGTACATTTCCTCAATGAAAACAATGTACTGAGCAAATGTCAAATTGGCTTTTTACCAAATTACCGTACAACAGACCATGTATTCACCCTGCACACCCTAATTGACAACCAAACAAACCAAAACAAAGGCAAAGTCTTCTCATGCTTTGTTGATTTCAAAAAAGCCTTCGACTCAATCTGGCATGAGGGTCTGCTATACAAACTGATGGAAAGTGGTGTTGGGGGTAAAACATACGACATTATTAAATCCATGTACACAAACAACAAGTGTGCGGTTAAAATGGGCAAAAAACACACACATTTCTTCACACAGGGTCGTGGGGTTAGACAGGGATGCAGCTTAAGCCCCACCCTCTTCAACATATATATCAACGAATTGGCGCGGGCACTAGAAAAGTCTGCAGCACCCGGCCTCCCCCTGCTAGAATCCGAAGTCAAATGTCTGCTGTTTGCTGATGATCTGGTGCTTCTGTCACCAACCAAGGAGAGCCTACAGCAGCACCTAGATCTTATGCACAGATTCTGTCAGACCTGGGCCCTGACAGTAAATCTCAGTAAGACCAAAATAATGGTGTTCCAAAAAAGGTCCAGTCACCAGGACCACAAATACAAATTCCATCTAGACACTGTTGCCCTAGAGCACACAAAAAACTATACATACCTTGGCCTAAACATCAGCGCCACAGGTAACTTCCACAAAGCTGTGAACGATCTGAGAGACAAGGCAAGAAGGGCATTCTATGCCATCAAAAGAAACATAAATTTCAACATACCAATTAGGATTTGGCTAAAAATACTTGAATCAGTCATAGAGCCCATTGGTTCTATGATAGAGAGTAGAGAGACAGTGAGGAGTGAGATGGAGAGGAGAGAGACAGAGATGAGTGAGATTGGAGAGAGACAGGGAGGTGTCAGATGAGAGAGACAGGAGGAGTGAGATAATAGGAGAGAGACAGGGAGGTGTGAGATAGAGAGAGACAGGGATGAGTGAGATAGAGAGAGACAGGAAGGAGTGAGATGGAGAGGAGAGAGACAGAGAGGAGTGAGATAGAGAGGAGCGAGACAGTTGAGGAGTGAGATAGGAGAGAGACAGGCAGGAGTGAGATAGGAGAGAGACAGGAAGGAGTGAGATGGAGAGGAGAGAGACAGCGAGGAGTGAGATAGAGAGAGAGACAGGGAGGAGTGAGATAGAGAGATACAACCCATATTTATGCTTATTTATTTTATCTTGTGTCCTTTACCATTTGTACATTGTTAATACACTGTATATATATATATATATATATAATATGACATTTGTAATGTCTTTATTGTTTTGAAACTTCTGTATGTGTAATGTTTACTGTTAATTTGTATTGTTTATTTCACTTTATATATTCACTTCATATATTATCTACCTCACTTGCTTTGGCAATGTTAACACATGTTTCCCATGCCAATAAAGCCCTTGAATTGAATTGAATTGAATAGACAGAGATAGACAGATACAGAGAGGAGTGAGATAGAGAGATACAGAGAGGAGTGAGATAGAGAGAGACCGTAAGGAGTGAGATAGAAAGAGATAGGAGTGAGATAGAAAGAGAGACAGGGCGGAGTGAGATAGAGAGAGACAGAGAGGAGTGAGATAGAGAGGAGCGAGACAGATGAGTGAGAGAGAGAGACAGAGGAGTGAGATAAAGAGAGACAGTGAGGAGTGAGATAGAGAGAGACAGTGGAGTGAGATAGAGAGAGACAGAGAGGAGTGTGATAGGAGAGAGACAGGAAGGAGTGAGATAAGAGAGAGACAGGGAGGAGTGAGATAGAGACAGACAGAAGAGTGAGATTGAGAGAGACAGAGAGGAGCAAAATAGGAGAGAGACAGCAAGGAGTGAGATAGAGAGGAGAGAGACAGTGATGAGTGAGATAGAGAGGAGAGAGACAGTGAGGCGTGGGATAGAGAGACAGGGAGGTGTGCGATAGAGAGAAACAGGGAGGAGTGAGATAGAGAGAGACAGGGAGGAGTGAGATAGTATAGAGACAGGGAGGAGTGCGATAGAGAGAGACAGGGATGAGTGAGATAGGAGAGAGACAGGGAGCAGTGAGAGAGAGAGAGATAGGGAGGAGTGAGATAGAGAGGAGTGAGACAGTGATAAGTGAGATAGAGAATACAGAGACAGTGAGGAGTGAGATGGAGAGAGACAGAGATGAGTGAGATTGGAGAGAGACAGGGAGGTGTCAGATGAGAGAGACAGGAGGAGTGAGATAATAGGAGAGAGACAGGGAGGTGTGAGATAGAGAGAGACAGGGAGGAGTGAGATAGAGAGAGACAGGGAGGAGTGAGATAGGAGAGAGACAGGAAGGAGTGAGATGGAGAGGAGGGAGACAGAGAGGAGTGAGATAGAGAGGAGCGAGACAGTTGAGGAGTGAGATAGGAGAGAGACAGGCAAGAGTGAGATAGGAGAGAGACAGGAAGGAGTGAGATGGAGAGGAGAGAGACAGCGAGGAGTGAGATAGAGAGAGACAGGGAGGAATGAGATAGGAGAGAGACAGGCAGGAGTGAGATAGGAGAGAGACATGGAGGAGTGAGATAGAAGAGAGACAGGGAGGAGTGAGATAGGAGAGAGACAGGGATTAGTGAGATAGGAAAGAGACAGGGAGGAGTGAGATAGAGACAGACAGAGGAGTGAGATTGAGAGAGACAGAGAGGAGCAAAATAGGAGAGAGACAGCAAGGAGTGAGATAGAGAGGAGAGAGACAGTGATGAGTGAGATAGAGAGGAGAGAGACAGTGAGATAGAGAGGAGAGAGACAGTGAGGAGTGAGATGGGGAGAGAGATGGAGAGGAGTGAGATAAAGAGGAGCGAGACAGATGAGTCAGAGGAGTGGGATAGGAGTGGGATAGAGAGACAAAGAGTAGTCAGATAGAGAGAGACAGAGAGGAGTGAGATAGGAGAGAGACAGGGAGGTGTGAGAGAGAGACAGGAGGAGTGAGATAGGAGAGAGACAGGGAGGATTGAGATAGGAGAGAGACAGGGAGGAGTGAGATAGAGAGGAGCGAGACAGGAAGGAGTGAGATTGGAGAGAGACAGGGAGGAGTGAGATAGAGAGAGACAGAGGAGTGAGATAGAGAGACAGAGAGGAGTGAAATAGGAGAGAGAGAGTGAGGAGTGAGATAGTAGAGAGACAGGGAGGGATCAGATAGGAGAGAGACAGGAGGAGTGAGATAGGAGAGAGACAGAGAGAGATTTGGAGGAGTGAGATAGGAGAGACACAGGGAGGTGTGAGATAGAGAGAGACAGGGAGAGATATGGAGGAGTGAGATAGGAGAGAGACAGGGAGGTGTGAGATAGAGAGAGACAGGGAGGTGTGAGATAGAGAGAGACAGGGAGGAGTGAGATATGATAGAGACAGGGAGGGGTGTGAGAGAGAGAGACAGGGAGGAGTGAGATAGAGAGGAGAGACACAGTGAGAAGTGAGATAGAGAGGAGAGAGACAGTGAGGAGTGAGATCGAGAGGAGAGAGACAGATGAGAGACAGATCAGTGAGATAGACAGAGAGGAGTGAGATAGAGAGAAATAGAGAGGAGTGAGATAAAGAGAGACAGTGAGGAGTGAGATAGAGAGAGACAGTGAAGTGAGATAGAGAGAGACAGAGAGGAGTGTGATAGGAGAGAGACATGAAGGAGTGAGATAGGAGAGAGACAGGGAGGAGTGAGATAGAGAGAGACAGGGAGGAGTGAGATAGGATAGAGACAGGGAGGAGTGAGATAGGAGAGAGACAGGTAGGAATGAGAGAGAGAGAGATAGGGAGGAGTGAGATAGGAGAGAGACAGGGAGGAGTGAGATAGAGAGGAGAGAGACAGTGAGAAGTGAGATAGAGAGTAGAGAGACAGTGAGGAGTGAGATAGGAAAGAGACAGAGAGGAGTGAGATAGAGAGGAGCGAGACAGGAAGGAGTGAGATTGGAGAGAGACAGGGAGGAGCGAGATAGAGAGAGACAGAGGAGTGAGATAGAGAGAGACAGAGAAGAGTGAAATAGGAGAGAGACAGTGAGGAGTGAGATAGGAGAGAGACAGGGAGGGGTCAGATTGGAGAGAGACAGGAGGAGTGAGATAGGAGAGAGACAGAGAGAGATATGGAGGAGTGAGATAGGAGAGACACAGGGAGGTGTGAGATAGAGAGAGACAGGGAGGGGTCAGATAGGAGAGAGACAGAAGGAGTGAGATAGGAGAGAGACAGAGAGAGATATGGAGGAGTGAGATAGGAGAGAGATAGGAAGGTGTGAGATAGAGAGAGACAGAGAGAAGTGAGATAGAGAGAGACAGGGTGGAGTGAGATATGATAGAGACAGGGAGGAGTGAGATAGAGAGTGACAGGGAGGAGTGAGATAGAGAGAGACAGGGAGGAGTGAGATAGGATAGAGACAGGGAGGAGTGAGATAGGAGAGAGACAGGGAGGAGTGAGAGAGATAGAGATAGGGAGGAGTGAGATGGAGAGGAGAGAGACAGAGGCATGAGATAGAGAGAGACAGAGAGTAGTCAGATAGAGAGATACAGAGGAGTGAGATAGATCGAGACAGTGAGGAGTGAGATAGATCGAGACAGGGAGGAATGAGATAGAGAGAGAGAGTGGAGTGAGATAGAAAGTGACAGCAAGGAGTGAGATAGAGAGAGACAGGGAGGAGTGAGATAGGAGAGAGACATGGAGGAGTGAGATAGGAGAGAGACAGGGAGGAGTGAGAAAGAAGAGAGACAGGGAGGAGTGAGATAGGAGAGAGACAGGGAGGAGTGAGATAGGAAAGAGACAGAGAGGAGTGTGATAGGAGAGAGACAGGAAGGAGTGAGATAGGAGAGAGACGGGGAGGAGTGAGATAGAGAGAGACAGAGGAGTAAGATAGAGAGAGACAGAGAGGAGTGAAATAGGAGAGAGACAGTGAGGAGTGAGATAGGAGAGAGACAGGGAGGGGTCCGATAGGAGAGAGACAGGAGGAGTGAGATAGGAGAGAGACAGAGAGAGATATGGAGGAGTGAGATAGGAGAGAGACAGGGAGGTGTGAGATAGAGAGAGACAGGGAGTAGTGAGATAGAGAGAGACAGGGATGGGTCAGATAGGAGAGAGACAGAAGGAGTGAGATAGGAGAAAGAAATATAGAGGTATGGAGGAGTGAGATAGGAGAGAGACAGGGAGTTGTGAGATAGAGAGAGACAGGGAGACAAGGAGGAGTGAGATATGATAGAGACAGGGAGGAATGAGATAGGAGAGAGACAGGGAGGAGTGAGAGAGAGAGACAGATAGGAGTGAGATAGAGAGGAGAGAGACAGTGAGAAGTGAGATAGAGAGGAGAGAGACAGTGAGGAGTGAGATGGAGAGAAGAGAGACAGAGGAGTGAGATAGAGAGGAGCGAGACAGATGAGTGAGATATATAGAGACAGGCGTGAGATAGAGAGAGACAGAGAGTAGTCAGATAGAGAGAGACAGAGGAGTGAGATAGATTGAGACAGTGAGGAGTGAGATAGAGAGAGACAGTGGAGTGAGATAGAAAGAGACAGCGAGGAGTGTGATACGAGAGAGACACAGAGGAGTGAGATAGTAGTGAGACAGGAGGAGTTAGATAGGAGAGAGACAGAGAGAGACAGGGAGGAATGAGATAGCAGAGAGACAGGGAGGAGTGAGATAAGAGAGTAACAGGAGGAGTGAGATAGGAGAGAGACAGAGAGAAATAGGAGGAGTGAGATAGCGAGGAGTGATACAGAGAGGAGACAGGAGCTTCTGTAGATGGAGGATAATTAAATATTAATGGTTAGCAGTGGTGAGGCTGTGATTAGGGCTGAATGGGTGTTTGGCAGGGACAACACAGTTCACACACCTTGGGAGTAACTGGCTCCATCTGAATACACACTTAGCCTTCTAGCTAGCTCATAGCCTTTCTGTCTTCCTCCAGCTTTTTAATTCTGTTTCTCTCCTCTTATCTTCCTCCCTCTCCCCAGCCTGGTCTCTGAATATCTCTTAATCCTGTTGCTGAGGAGTGGTGAGGGTACGGTGGTGAGGGTACGGAGATGCGATCCTGGGAGAGTCAGAGGCAACATGTATCATATTTATATAATTTAGCTGACGCTCTTATCCAGAGCAACTTACAATATTGAGTGCATCCATTTTCATACTGGTTCCCCGTGGGGATCAAACCCACACCCCTGGCATTGCAAGCAACATGCTCTACCAACTGAACTACATGGGACCTGTTCTATTTAACATGCTGTATGTAAGCACTATCCCGTTGACCTGGCATCATCCCCCAGTTATTTTAGCCTTTAGCCGTACCCTTATCCTACTCCTCCTCTGTTCCTCTGGTGATGTGAAGGTTAATCCAGGCCCTGCAGTGCTTAACTCCACTCTCATTCCACAGGCGCTATCATTTGTTGACTTCTGTAACAGTGAAAGCCTTGGTTTCATGCATGTTAACATTAGAAGCCTGCTCCCTAAGTTTGTTTTATTCACTGCACACTCTGCCAACCCGGATGTCCTGGCCATGTCTGAATCCTGGCTCAGGAAGACCACCAAAACCCCTGAAATTTCCATCCCTAACTATAAAATTTTCCGACAAGATAAAACTGCCAAAGGGAGCGTTGTTGCAATCTACTGCAGAGATAGCCTGCAGAGTTCTGTCTTATTACCCAGGTCTGTACCCAAACAATTCGAGCTTCTACTTTTAAAAATCCACCTTTCCAGAAACAAGTCTCTCACCCTTGCCGCTTGCTATAGACCACCATCTGCCCCCAGCTGTGCCCTGGACACCATTTGTGAATTGTTTACCCCCCATTTATCTTCAGAGTTCGTGCTGCTAGGTGACCTAAACTGGGACATGCTTAACACCCCGGCCATTCTACAATCTAAGCTTGTTGCCTTCAATCTCTCAATAATTATCAATGAGCCCACCAGGTACAACCCCAAGTCCGTAAACACGGGCACCCTCATAGATATCATCCTAACCAAATTGCCCTCCAAATATACCTCTGCTGTTTTCAACCAAGATCTCAGCGATCACTGCCTCATTGCCTGCATCCGTAACGGGTCTGCGGTCAAACGACCTCCACTCATCACTGTCAAACGCTCCCTGAAACACTTCAGTGAGCAGGCCTTCCTAATCGACCTGACCGGGGTATCCTGGAAGGATATTGATCTCATCCTGTCAGTAGAAGATGCCTGGTCATTCTTTAAAAGTGCCTTACTCACCATCTTAAATAAGCACGCCCCATTCAAAAAATGTTGAACCAGGAACAGATATAGCCCTTGGTTCACTCCAGACCTGACTGCCCTTGACCAGCACAAAAACATCCTGTGGTGTTCTTCATTAGCATCGAATAGCCCCTGTGATATGCAACTTTTCGGGGAAGTTAGGAACAAATATACACAGGCAGTTAGGAAAGCTAAGGCTAGCTTTTTCAAGCAGAAATTTGCTTCCTGTAGCACAAACAAAAAAAAAGTTCTGTGTCACTGTAAAGTCCATGGAGAATAAGAGCACCTCCTCCCAGCTGCCCACTGCACTGAGGCTAGGAAACACTGTCACCACCGATAAATCCACTATAATTGAACATTTCAATACGCATATTTCTACGGCTGGCCATGCTTTCCACCTGGCTACCACGACCCCGGTCAACAGCCCTGCACTCTCCACAGCAACCCGCCCAAGCCTCCCCATTTCTCCTTCTCCCAAATCCAGATAGCTGATGTTCTTAAAGAACTGAAAAACCTGGACCCCTACAAATCAGCCTGGCTAGACAATCTGGACCCTCTCTTTTTAAAATTATCTGCCGAAATTGTTGCAACCCCTATTACTAGCCTGTTCAATCTCTCTTTCATATCATCTGAGATTCCCAAAGATTGGAAAGCTGCCCCGATCATCCCCCTCTTCAAAGGGGGAGACACTCTAGACCCAAATTGCTATAGACCTATTTCTATCCTACCCTGCCTTTCTAAGGTCTTCGAAAGCCAAGTCAACAAACAGTTTACCAAACATTTCGAATCCCACTTTACCTTCTCTGCTATTCAATCTGGTTTTAGAGCTGGTCAAGTGTGCACCTCAGCCACGCTCAAGGTCCTAAACGATATCATAACCGCCATCGATAAGAGACATTACTGTGCAGCCGTATTCATCGACCTGGCCAAGGCTTTTAACTCTGTCAATCACCACATTCATATTGGCAGACTCAACCGACTTGGTTTCTGAAATGATTGCCTCGCCTGGTTCACCAACTACTTCTCTGAAAGAGTTCAATGTCTCAAATCGGAGGGCCTGTTGTCCGGACCTCTTGCAGTTTCTATGGGCGTGACACAGGGTTCAATTCTCGGGCTAACTCTCTTCTCTGTATACATCAATGATGTCGCTCTTGCTGCTGGTGATTCTCTGATCCACCTCTACGATGACGACACCATTCTGTATACTTCTGGCCCTGCTTTGGACACTTAAGGCTAGGCAGAATACTGCCCCCTTTGGAGGAATTGCGTGCCCATCGTAAACTGAAAAAAAATCTGTCAAAAATTGCTAATATATGCATATAATAATTATTATTGGATAGAAAACACTCTAAAGCTTCTAAAACCGTTGGAATTATGTATGTAAGTATAGCAGAACTCACAGGGCAGGCATTCTTCCAAACTAGTTTTGGGATCATGAAAGTTGGGGCAACTTTGACGTGATCGCCCCCACCCTTCCCAACCAGCTATGGATCTGGGGACACTTCAAATCAAATCAAATCAAATGTTATGTCTATGTCTATGTCTATGTCTATGTCTTCCACTAGATGTCCTCATTCAGTAGAGCGTTTAATCGTTCAAATCCCGCGAGTTTTGACCCTATGGGAGTGAATTGAGTGAGTGCCGCGAGAAAATACCTGTGCGTTAGGGCGCGAATTGGTCACATCTATTCCTTTGTTCCAGCACTCCGGAGGAGAACTAACAATGACCGGTTGAATTGAAAATTGTTTTGTACGTTTAGAACATCCTAAAGCTTGATTCTGCACTTAGTTTGACCTTTTTAGTCGACATATAATATGTCATTTTGAAGTTTTGATGCGCAACTTTTCCGGACCAGAGGACATTTTGGGTGCATTTCAGCTGATATTGTTAGCAGATGCTAATACAAAGACGCAAGACTTGAAACCAAACAATGTTTTGGGTAAGTATGAACCCTTCCAGTTCATTCTGAACGAAGACCATCAAAGGTAAGGGAATATTTATGCTGAAATTGTGTGTTTCTGTTGACTCCAACATAGCGGAGAAATATTGCTTATATCTGAGCGCCGTCTCAGAATATTGAATAGTGAGCGATTTCTGTAATGTTAAAAAGAAATGTAACAAAGCGATTGCATTAAGAAGCAGTGTATCTTTCTAACTATACAGTATGTAGAACATGCATATTTAGTCAAAGTTTATGATGTCTATTTACGTTATCTTGCGGCGCTACCTATATTTTCTGCGGACATTTTTCAGTATTTTCTGAACATGAATTCAATGTAAATGGACATTTATGGATATAAATGGCATATTATTGAAAAAAAAAATGTACTGTGTAACATGTCCTATTACTGTCATCTGATGAAGATTTTCAAAAGGTTAGTGAATGATTTATTTTTTAATCCTGCTTTTATAATTTTATATTTTCTGGGACAAAATGGCTGCCTCTTGTCTTCGTTTCGGTGGTGGTCTAATATAAATATGTGGTGTGTTTTCGCCGTAAAACATTTAAAAAATCTGACATGCTGGGTAGATGAACAAGGTGTTTATCTTTCATTTGAGATATTGGACTTGTTATTAATGTGTGGAGGTTAAATATTTCTAAGAATATTTTTGCGTTCCATGCGCCACGTTCCAGCTGAACGTGGGAGGGGTCGTTCCCAAAAGGGAATCCTAACCCGTCATCAGGTTAACTAACCTCCAGATGAGCTTCAATGCCATACAACTCTCCTTCCGTGGCCTCCAACTGCTCTTAAATGCAAGTAAAACTAAATGCATTCTCTTCAACCGATCACTGCCGGCACCTGCCCGCCAGTCCAGCATCACTACTCTGGATGGTTCTGACTTAGAATATGTGAACAACTACAAATACCTAGGTGTTTGGCTAGATTGTAAACTCTACTTCCAGACTCACATTAAGCATCTCCAATCCAAAATTAAATCTAGAATCGGCTTCCTATTTCGCAACAAAGCATCCTTCACTCATGCTGCCAAACATACCCTCGTAAAACTGACCATCCTACCGATCCTCAACTTCGGCGATGTCATCTATAAAATAGTCTCCAACACTCTACTCAACAAACTGGATGCAGTCTATCACAGTGCCATCCGTTTTTTCAACAAAGCTCCATATATCACACACCACTGCGACCTGTACGCTCTCGTTTGCTGGCCATCGCTTCATACTCATCGCCAAACCCACTGGCTGCAGGTCATCTACAAGTCTCTGCTAGGTAAAGCCCCACCTTATCTCAGCTCACTGGTCACCATAGCAGCACCCACCCGTAGCACCCTCTCCAGCAGGTGTATCTCACTGGTCACCCCCAAAGCCAATTCCTCATTTGGCCGCCTTTCCTTCCAGTTCTCTGCTGCCAATGACTGGAACGAACTGCAAAAATCACTGAAGCTGGAGACCCATATCTCCCTCACTAGCTTTAAGCACCAGCTGTCAGAGCAGCTCACAGATCACTGCACCTGTACATAGCCCATCTGTAAATAGCCAACTACCTCATCCCCATCCTGTATTTATTTATTTATCTTGCTCCTTTGCACCCCAGTATCTCTACTTGCACATTCATCTTCTGCACATCTACCATTCCAGTGTCTAATTGCTATATTGTAATTACTTCACCACCATGACCTATTTATTGCCTTACCTCCCTTATCTTACCTCATTTGCACTCACGGTGTATAGATTTTTTTTTCTATTGTATTATTGACTGTATGTTTATTCCATGTGTAACTCTGTGTTGTTGTATGTGTCGAACTGCTGTCCTTTATCTTGGCCAGGTCACAGTACAAACTAGACAACCTAGAAAACCTTTGACCAGACAGTACAGCTGTTCCAATAACCAATTTAACTGCCTGTCCATTTGTTGTGTTAACCTGTCTGTTCTCGCTGTCTCTATCTGTCTGCAGTGACGCTGTTGGACTCCATGTCTGCTCTGGGAGACCTGGGCTGGGAGGCATACCCTGCAGAGGGGGTGAGTAACACTGTGACATCACTTCCTGTCTCATACAGCCATACGGGATCCCTTCAACCCCGATCCCACACACACACACACACACACACACACACACACACACACACACACACACACACACACACACACACACAGACAGAGAGAGAGAGAGGAAGAGAGAGAAATAGAAAGAAAGAGAGAGAGATGTATGACCAAATATATGACCATATTAGAGACTAATATTTCCCTCAAATTACACAGACCCACAAAGAATTTGAAAACAAATCCAATTTTGATAAACTTACATATCCATTGGGTGAAATACCAGAGTGTGCCATCACAGCAGCAATATTTGTGACCTGTAGCCACAAGAAAAGGGCAACCAGTGAAGAACCAACACCCTTGTTAATACAACCCATATTTATGCTTATTTATTTAGCCTTTTGTACTTTAACTATTTTTACGTCATTACAAAACTCTATATAACCGTAATATGACATTTGAAATGTCTCTATTCCTTTGGAACTTTTGTGAGTGTAATGTTTACTGTTCATTCTATATTATTTATTATCCATTTCACTTGCTTTAGCAATGTAAACATGTGTTTCCCATGCCAATGTGTTTCCCATGCCAACGAAAGCCCTTTGAATTTTGAGAGAGAGAGAGAGAGAGAGAGAGAGTTGACTTCTGTGATTTGGGGAGGGGGTGCATATTGTTATGTAACAATGGTATGTAACACTGACTTTGGGTTGTGTAACAGGCTGTGATTTGGGAGGGGGTGCATATTGTTATGTAACAATGGTATGTAACACTGACTTTGGGTTGTGTAACAGGCTGTGATTTGGGAGGGGGTGCATATTGTTATGTAACACTGACTTTGGGTTGTGTAACAGGCTGTGATTTGGGGAGGGGGTGCATATTGTTATGTAACACTGGTGTTGGGTTGTGTAACAGGCTGTGATTTGGGGAGGGGTGCATATTGTTATGTAACACTGACGTTGGGTTGTGTAACAGGCTGTGATTTGGGGAGGGGGTGCATATTGTTATGTAACACTGACGTTGGGTTGTGTAACAGGCGGTGATTTGGGGAGGGGTGCATATTGTTATGTAACACTGACGTTGGGTTGTGTAACAGGCTGTGATTTGGGGAGGGGGTGCATATTGTTATGTATCACTGACGTTGGGTTGTGTGACAGGCTGTGATTTGGGGAGGGGGTGCATATTGTTACGTAACACTGGTGTTGGGTTGTGTAACAGGCTGTGATTTGGGGAGGGGGTGCATATTGTTATGTAACACTGACGTTGGGTTGTGTGACAGGCTGTGATTTGGGGAGGGGGTGCATATTGTTACGTAACACTGACGTTGGGTTGTGTAACAGGCTGTGATTTGGGGAGGGGGTGCATATTGTTATGTAACACTGACGTTGGGTTGTGTAACAGGCTGTGATTTGGGGAGGGGGTGCATATTGTTACGTAACACTGGTGTTGGGTTGTGTAACAGGCTGTGATTTGGGGAGGGGGTGCATATTGTTACGTAACACTGACGTTGGGTTGTGTGACAGGCTGTGATTTGGGGAGGGGGTGCATATTGTTACGTAACACTGACGTTGGGTTGTGTAACAGGCTGTGATTTGGGGAGGGGGTGCATATTGTTACGTAACACTGGTGTTGGGTTGTGTAACAGGCGGTGATTTGGGGAGGGGGTGCATATTGTTACGTAACACTGGTGTTGGGTTGTGTAACAGGCTGTGATTTGGGGAGGGGGTGCATATTGTTACGTAACACTGACGTTGGGTTGTGTAACAGGCTGTGATTTGGGGAGGGGGTGCATATTGTTATGTAACACTGACGTTGGGTTGTGTGACAGGCTGTGATTTGGGGAGGGGGTGCATATTGTTACGTAACACTGACGTTGGGTTGTGTAACAGGCTGTGATTTGGGGAGGGGGTGCATATTGTTATGTAACACTGACGTTGGGTTGTGTGACAGGCTGTGATTTGGGGAGGGGGTGCATATTGTTACGTAACACTGGTGTTGGGTTGTGTGACAGGCTGTGATTTGGGGAGGGGGTGCATATTGTTACGTAACACTGACGTTGGGTTGTGTAACAGGCTGTGATTTGGGGAGGGGGTGCATATTGTTACGTAACACTGACGTTGGGTTGTGTAACAGGCTGTGATTTGGGGAGGGGGTGCATATTGTTACGTAACACTGACGTTGGGTTGTGTAACAGGCTGTGATTTGGGGAGGGGGTGCATATTGTTACGTAACACTGGCGTTGGGTTGTGTAACAGGCTGTGATTTGGGGAGGGGGTGCATATTGTTACGTAACACTGACGTTGGGTTGTGTAACAGGCTGTGATTTGGGGAGGGGGTGCATATTGTTATGTAACACTGGTGTTGGGTTGTGTAACAGGCTGTGATTTGGGGAGGGGGTGCATATTGTTACGTAACACTGGTGTTGGGTTGTGTAACAGGCTGTGATTTGGGGAGGGGGTGCATATTGTTATGTAACACTGGCGTTGGGTTGTGTAACAGGCTGTGATTTGGGGAGGGGCTGCATATTGTTATGTATCACTGACGTTGGGTTGTGTAACAGGCTGCTGTGAAGGAAACAACCCAGGGAGTATCAGAATGTCAGAGTCATGCCTCGTTAAAACACAAGATAGTGAATGAATGAATGAATGAATGAAAAGGCATTCGGCAAGAAACGACATAACTGAAGAAACCAGCTGAAGAGAAAGAGAGAGTTGAAATCCAGAGTGTTTCCTTTCTTTAATAAGAGCCAGGTCTGCCTTTCGCAGCCTTTCACAATAACAATGCTCACTGTGTCTGTACAGAGTCAAAGCTTTCCTTAATTTTGGGTCAGTCACAGTGGTCAGGTATTCTTCCATTGTGTACTCTCTGTTAAGGGCTAAATAGCGTTCTAGTTTGCCCTGATTTTTGTTAATTGTTTCCAATGTGTCACGTAATTATCTTTTTGTTTTCTCATTATTTGGTTTGTTCTAATTGTGCTGCTGTCCTGGGGCTCTGTGGGGTCTGTTTGTGTTTGTGAACAGAGTCCCAGGACCAGCTTGCTTTGGGGACTCTTCTCCAGGTTGATCTCTCTGTAGATGATGGCATTATTATGGAAGGTTCGGGAATTGCTTCCTTTTAGGCGGTTGTAGAATTTAATGGCTATTCGCCTTCTTCTTCTCTGCATGCATTATTTGGTGGTGTACGTTGCACACTGATGATATTTTTGCAGAATTCTGCATGCAATGTCTCAATTTGGTGTGTGTCTCATTTTGTGAATTCATGGTTGGTGAGCAGACCCCAGACCTCACAACCATAAAGGGCAATGGGTTCGATAACTGATTCAAGTATTTTTAGCCAGATCCTAATTGGTATGTCATGTTATGTTCCTGTTGATGGCATAAAAGGCCCTTCTTGACTCTCACATCGTAAACAGCTTTGTGGAAGTTACCTATGGTGCTGATGTTTAGGCCAAGGTATGTATAGTTTTTTGTGTGCTCTAAGATCAAATCAAATCTAAAGCAACAGTGTCTAGATGGAATGTGTATTTGTGGTCCTGGCATCTGGACCTTTTATAGAACACCATTATTTTTGTCTTACTGAGATTTACTGTCATGGCCCAGGTCTGACAGAATCTGTGCAGAACATCTAGGTGCTACTGTAGGCCCTCCTTGGTTGGGGACAGAAGCACCAGATTATTAGCAAACAGTAGACATTTGACTTCAGATTCTAGTAGGCTGAGGCCAGTTGCTGCAGACTATTCGAGTGCACTCGGTAATTCATTGATATTTCATGTTTGTGAGAGGGTGGGGCTTAAGATATATACCTGTCTCACCCCATGGCCCTATGGAAAGAAATGTGTGTGTCTTTTTGCCTATTTTAACTGCATACTTGTTGTTTGTGTACATGGATTTTAAAATGTTGTATGTTTTTCCCAAACACAACTTTCTATCAATTTGTATAGCAGGTCCTCATGCCAAATTGAGTCAGACGCTTTTTATTTTATTATCCCCTTTTTCTCCCCAATTTCGTGGTATCCAATTATTAGTAGTTACTGTCTTGTCTGATCGCTACAACTCCCGTACGGCTCGGGAGAGATGAATGTCGAGAGCCATGCGTCCTCCGAAACACAACCCAACCAAGCCGCACTGCTGAGTCAGAAGCTTTTTTGAAGTCAACAAAACATGAGAAGTCTCTGCCTTTGTTTGGGCGACGTTCGGCAGTTGACGTCACCGGCTTTCTAGCTACCGCCGATCCATTTTTCATTTTCCATTTGTTCTGTCTTTGTCTTTTACACCTGGCTTCACTCAACCAATTACTTGTTTATTATTTAACCCTCTGACTTGAATATTTTTTATTGTTTACCTTTATTTAACCAGGCAAGTCATGTCTTGTTTGTGAGTTTGTTCTGTTTTGTGGGCTTGTTGCTATGTATTTTTTGTATTTTGAGTAAATTACGCCGTTCTGTTGTCCTGCGCCTGACTATCTATACACTCAGGACTATTACAGTTTATTTCTTTGTCAATTAAGGCATGCAAGGTGAATATTTTTTTTTATTTAACCAGGCAAGTCAGTTAAGAACAAATTATTATTTTCAATGACGGCCTAGGAACAGTGGGTTACGACAGATTTGTACCTTGTCAGCTCGGGGGTTTGAACTTGCAACCTTCCGATTACTAGTCCAACGCTCTAACCACTAGGCTACCCGGCCTAGTGGTCCTTTGTACAGTAATTTGGTAAAAAGCCAATTTGACATTTGCTCAGTACATTGTTTTCACTGGGGAAAAGTACAAGTCTGCTGTTAATGATAATGCAGAGGATTTTCCCAAGGTTGCCGAAGACACATATCACACGGTAGTTATTGGGGTCAGATTTGTCTCCACTTTTGTGGATTGGGGTTATCAATCCTTGGTTCCAAATATTGACAAAGATGCCATAGCTGAGGATGATGTTAAAGAGTTTAAGTATAGCCAATTGGAATTTGTGGTGATTATATTTTATAATTTAATTTAGGATATCATCAACAGCATAGGCCTTTTAGGGTTGGAGTGTATGTATTTTGTCCTGTCGTTCATTCAGTGTAATTGGAGAATCCAGTAGGTTCTGGTGGTCTTTAAGAGAAGACACTGCCAACAAAATTAGGTAGAGCTGCACTTCCTAACCTCCTGTCAAATGTATGAGACCATATTAGAGACACATATTTTCCTCAGATTACACAGACCCACAAAGAATTCAAAAACAAACCCAATTTTGATGAAATTCCGCAGTGTGCCATCACAGCAGCAAGATTTGTGACCTGTTACCGCAAGAAAAGGGCACCCAGTGAAGAACAAACACCAATGTAAAAACAACCCACATTTATGTTTATTTATTTTCCCTTGTGTACTTTAACTATTTGCACTTCGCTACAACACTGTATATAGACATAATATGACATTTGAAATGTCTTTATTACTTTGGAACTTGTGTGAGTGTAATATTTACTGTTCATTTCACTTTTGTTTATCCATTTCACTTGCTTTAGCAATGTAAACGTATGTTTCCCATGCCAATTAAGCCCCTTGAATTGAATTGAATTGAGAGAGAGAGTGAGAGGGATAGAGAAAGAGAGAGAGGGGGATGGAGGGAGGGAAGATGGGAGAGAAAGAGATACACATTTAGAGTTGAATGATGCAAGATAAACACCAAGTTCAATCAAGCACCAGTCATAACCAAACCATTTCCATGCATACATCTTTTCATGGCTTTTCTTTCTTTCAAGAAACAAACGTTT
Source organism: Oncorhynchus mykiss (assembly GCF_013265735.2). Classification (NCBI taxonomy): domain Eukaryota; kingdom Metazoa; phylum Chordata; class Actinopteri; order Salmoniformes; family Salmonidae; genus Oncorhynchus; species Oncorhynchus mykiss. The sequence continues at coordinate 76,576,265 of NC_048572.1, forward strand.
AGGCTGTCACAGAGTCCTACTGGTGGCAGCGACTCTAGGAAACTGAGACATACATTATAGACTTCACTCCCCCTCACTCACTCTCCAGGATAACAGAGGGAAGATCATGGGAAATTAGAACATGCTCATTACAGGAAAGAAGGTGGGGGATAAGGGAGACATTTAACATTTGTCATTTAGCAGACCATCTTATCCACAGCATCGACAGATTTTTCACTTCGTCTGCTCGGCTACCTGCCCTCCGAGAGAGCGAGCGTGCGAGAGAGGGAAGTATAGCTGAGGCACTGAGCAGGAGGAGCAGTATGTAGGTCTCTGGATCTTGTGTTTCATATGAGGGGGATTATTTATTTCAACTCTGACCCCGGGATCTGCAGGCAGGTCACAGAGACAGACATTTCCACCGTTCAGATATGGCCTCGGCTGGATAGCTGTCTCTCGGACTCAATCCACCACCACTTGACCCCCGCTGGTCAGACTTAATATGGCCCACCCAAAGCCAGATGTGTGCCGGAGTCTGGGCAATCCATTTATGTCACACAGCGGGGGCATTTCTGCCGAGGGATAGAAAACAGTTACACACTACCCATATCTTTATTAATTTCTTGGGATCGCCCCCTCCCCTACTCTTTTCTCTCTAACAGACGTTGTTTGAGTTTGATGACCAATTGTATGTCAGTATCTATAACTACCAGATAATTGCGAGGGGAACTTATGTTAAGCCAATAATTGGTTGAACAAAAGCCCTGATCCTACAGTTTTGCCCCACTTCAAAGCAATCGGGTCAGTTTCATTGTGATTGGCCAAGGGATCGGAACAGAATTAATTAGAGGTCAGCCCGAACTGCCATCGCTATAGCAACAGTTTCACTGATTGTGTGTGTGTGATGATTGAGAGAGCGTGTCTAAACCCTCCAAACTATCTAAACAGTTCTGTCTGGTTCACAAAAATAGTATTTTCCTACCAAACACTCATGGGAAAATTGGACAGCATCATCCATATTCATCATTTCAGAATTATTTTGTTTAGATTGAAAGCAAACACTATGTACTGAATACTCAGGGAGAGAAAAGGTGTAGATTCATGCGCAGAGCGCATAGATGTATATTAAGCCTTGTTTATTAAGATGTTTCTCAAGCCTTCTAACAAGGCAGGAATCGTGGTCGCAGGCAGGCAATGGTCAAACACAGTTAGGCAGTCAAAAACAAACAACACCTCAACCATACAAACAGAAAGAACTGAACTAAATAGGGAGCTGATGAGACCAGGTGAGAAACCAACACAGGTGAAATCAATGAACAAAAATGAAAGACAGGACTACGTTCCAGAACACAAAGAAACGGGGCTACGTTCCAGAACACAAAGAAACGGGGCTACGTTCCAGAACACAAAGAAACGGGGTTACGTTCCAGCACACAAAGACACGGGGCTATGTTCCAGAACACAAAGAAACGGGGTTACGTTCCAGAACACAAAGAAACGGGGCTACGTTCCAGAACACAAAGAAACGGGGCTACGTTCCAGAACACAAAGAAACGGGGCTACGTTCCAGAACACAAAGAAACGGGGTTACGTTCCAGCACACAAAGAAACGGGGCTAGGTTCCAGAACACAAAGAAACAGGGCTACGTTCCAGAACACAAAGAAACAGGGCTACGTTCCAGAACACAAAGAAACGGGGCTACGTTCCAGAACACAAAGAAACAGGGCTACGTTCCAGAACACAAAGAAACGGGGATACGTTCCAGAACACAAAGAAACGGGGCTACGTTCCAGAACACAAAGAAACGGGGCTACGTTCCAGAACACAAAGAAACGGGGCTACGTTCCAGAACACAAAGAAACGGGGCTACGTTCCAGAACATAAAGAAACGGGGCTAGGTTCCAGAACACAAAGAAACGGGGCTACGTTCCAGAACACAAAGAAACGGGGCTACGTTCCAGAACATAAAGAAACGGGGCTACGTTCCAGAACACAAAGAAACGGGGTTACGTTCCAGCACACAAAGACACGGGGCTATGTTCCAGAACACAAAGAAACAGGGCTACGTTCCAGAACACAAAGAAACAGGGCTACGTTCCAGAACACAAAGAAACGGGGCTACGTTCCAGAACACAAAGAAACAGGGCTACGTTCCAGAACACAAAGAAACGGGGCTACGTTCCAGAACACAAAGAAACGGGGCTACGTTCCAGAACACAAAGAAACGGGGCTACGTTCCAGAACACAAAGAAACGGGGCTACGTTCCAGAAAACAAAGAAACAGGGCTACGTTCCAGAACATAAAGAAACGGGGCTAGGTTCCAGAACACAAAGAAACGGGGCTACGTTCCAGAACACAAAGAAACGGGGCTACGTTCCAGAACATAAAGAAACGGGGCTACGTTCCAGAACACAAAGAAACGGGGCTACGTTCAAGAACATAAAGAAACGGGGCTACGTTCCAGAACATAAAGAAACGGGGCTACGTTCCAGAACACAAAGAAACAGGGCTACGTTCCAGAACACAAAGAAATGGGGCTACGTTCCAGAACACAAAGAAACGGGGCTACGTTCAAGAACACAAAGAAAAATAACACAAGGTTGACTAAAAAAAGAAAAGCAGAACCTTACACACTTTCGTGTTTGATTTTCTCATATTTATTGTTGTGGGGGGAGGCTTTTGGAAACAACAGACATAAAACATTGATAAGTATCATTTTATGCTATTGGTTTGTTAGAATCTTACAGGTCCCTATTCTCATTTAACCCAGAACTAAAATCTTGCGTAATTTGGTCAGATGCTCAACACCATTTATGTTTACGTAGTCTGTCCACGAGAGATTAACAGGTCCCTCACATTTCCCCTTAAAATGTCTTATGCTACAGTTCAACATAAAAAAAAAGCTGTGGAAAGGATATGGTGATTTAGAGTAAAGCAAATGAATCTAAGAAGTGAAGTGAGCAATTCCTTAGGTAGAGGGACTATAAAGAAATCCAAGTGGCCACTAGACCAAATAGTCTGACAATGAACAGATTCCTTCAACTTAAAACAGCTCCATACACAATCAAGGAAGTCTCTATAATCCTCACTCTCAACGTCTGCTCTGAGAGAAATAAACAAAACGTCAGAATGCCCTCCTTATCCCTCAATAACTTTCCCCTTTAACTCCATACTCACTGCTCTCTAGAGAACCAGCTGTGTGTGCATCTGTGCAGTGTGTGTGTGTGTTTGTGTGTGCATGCAGCCGTTTGTGTGTGTGTGTGTTTGTGTATGTGCGTATCTCCTCCTGTAATGTTCAACTGGTCCCAGTTTGACACAGGTGGGTCCATTTAGCTGCCACTCGCATCTGAAATTTCCCTAATTCATTCCTCGCTCGCTTTTTCACTCCATCCTCATCTGTCGTTTTCTTTTTCTAAATGCTGAAATACAAAGAGAGAGAGAAAAAAAAAGACAAGAGAAAGAGTTGGCCTTGGCCTAGAATGCAACAATTTTCTATGTCGCTCAGAGTCGTAACATCATGGTAGTTATAGCCTATTCACAGGACATAGAGATTCCCCTGGCCAGGTCAATTGGTCTGTAAAAACAACTGTCCCTACCAATGATATAAACTCAGTGGTAGTCTAGTCCCAGCTGGATAGGATAGGACACAACATGTTTATATCATTGGTAGGGCCAGTTGCTGAATGGCCAGTGGATTTAAAGAAGCTAAGGGGGACTCTGTTTGTTGTAATACTCAAGGCTTTGGGTGAAATGCGTCCAGCTTTTGCCTGCTTGTCGGCCCATCAAGTTAAATGACCCTCAAAATCAGAGCATTGGCTTCCTAGTCACAAACTCCCTCGTCTTTCTCTCTCCTGTCTTCACCTTCCCTCTTTCTACCTTCCTCTTCCATGTCTATTTCCTGTCTCTTTCCTGTCTCTTCCCTGCCTCAAATTGATTCGTCACCCCCCCGCCCCAACACTCCAGTTTAATATGCATCCAATCCAAGTCAAATGACAGGGAAAGTTTCACAGTTTCACTGACCAGAAAATTACGACTGTGAGATTTACATGCTGAAATGTGATATGTGTTCGTCAATCATTAGTCTTTACAATGAGGTGGTCTGTGCAACTCCTCACCCAAAATGTGATTCAAACTGAGATGGCTCGTTGTGTGTGTGTGTGTTTGTGTGTGTGACTGTGTGTGCATGCATACATAAATGCGCTTGTGTGTATGTGTGTGTGCATGCGCACGTGTGTGTTTTAACCTGGCTGTCGGCTTCCCCTCTTTGGTCTCTGAAACTCTATGAAACCACTCTGGTTAATTTTCCTTTCCTTGAAGGAATATAAATGTTTTCTTTCTCATGCGAGAAGTGTTCTTACTGCTCTGAGCACGAGTGGAAACAGATCGGCAACAGATGATGGAAGACAAAGTAGCTCTGTCTCTCTCTCTGTGTCTCTCTCTCTCTCTCTGTGTCTCTCTCTGTCTCTGTCTTTCTCTCTCTCTCGCTATGTCACTCTCTGTCAATCTCTGTCTCTCTCTGTGTCTCTCTCTCAAATCAAATCAAATTTTATTGGTCACATACACATGGTTAGCGGATGTTAATGCAAGTGTACCGAAATGCTTGTGCTTCTAGTTCTGCCCGTGCAGTCATACCTAACAAGTAATCTAACAATTTCACAACAACTACCTTACAAGTGTAAGGAATTAATAAGAATATGTACATATAAATATATGGATGAGCGATGGTTGTGCAGCATAGGTAAGATGCAGTAGATGGTATAGAGTACAGTATATACATATGAGATGAGTAATGTAGGGTATCTAGACATGATATCAAGTGGTATTGTTTAAAGTGACTAGTGATACATTTATTACATCCAATTTTTAATTATTAAAGTGGCAAGAGATTTGAGTCAGTATGTTGGCAGCAGCCACTCAATGTTAGTGACGGCTGTTTAACAGTCTGATGGCTTTGAGATAGAAGCTATTTTTCAGTCTCTCGGTTCCTGCTTTGATGCACCTGTACTGACCTCGCCTTCTGGATGATAGCGGGGTGAACAGGCAGTGGCTCGGGTGATTGTTGTCCTTGATTATCTTTTTGGCCTTCCTGTGACATTGGGTGGTGTAGGTGTCCTGGAGGGCAGGTAGTTTGCCCCCGGTGATGCGTTGTGCAGACCTCTCTACCCTCTGGAGAGCCTTACGGTTGTGGGCGGTGCAGTTGCCATACCAGGCGGTGATACAGCCCGACAAGATGCTCTCGATTGTGCATCTGTAAAAGTTTGTGAGTGTTTTCGGTGACAAGCCAAATTTCTTCAGCCTCCTAAGGTTGAAGAGGCGCTGTTGAGCCTTCTTCACCACGCTGTCTGTGTGGGTTGACCATTTCACTTTGTCCGTGATGTGTACGCTGAGGAACTTAAAACTTTCCACCTTCTCCACTACTGTCCTGTCGATGTGGATAGGGGGTGCTCCCTTTGCTGTTTCCTGAAGTCCACAATCATCTCCTTTTTTTTGTTGACTCTCTCTCTTTTTTTTGTTGACTCTCCCTCTCTCTCTCTCTCTCTCTCTCTCTCTCACTCTCTCTCTCTCTCTTGAACACACTGCACGTGGACATGCAAATACACATTTATGAAAACATACATACACATGCACGTACACTCAATATTATGTGATTACTTAAGTTCACACAAATCTTTAGTCAATTAAACACACACATACAAGACACAAACACACACACACACCCTGACACGACCACCCCCACCATCCCCTAAACCCCTCTCTCCCTTTCTCCCCCTCTCTCTATCTCTGCAGTGGGAAGAGATCAGTGTGATGGATGAGAGGAACACTCCCATGCGTACCTACCAAGTGTGTAACGTGATGGAGGCCAGTCAGAATAACTGGCTGAGGACGCGACACATCGCCCGCGACGGAGCCCAGCGTGTCTACATCGAGATCAAGTTCACCCTCCGAGACTGTAACAGCCTGCCTGGAGTACCTGGCACCTGCAAAGAGGTCCGTCTGCTCATTGTTTACATTACTCTGTCCTGCCATGTCGTCACTGTTCTGCTTATTGTTTACATTACTCTGTCCAGCCATGTTGTCAATGTTCTGCTTATTGTTTACATTACTCTGTCCTGCCATGTTGTCAATGTTCTGCTTATTGTTTACATTACTCTGTCCTGCCATGTTGGCATTGTTCTGCTTATTGTTTACATTACTCTGTCCTGCCATGTTGTCAATGTTCTGCTTATTGTTTACATTACTCTGTCCTGCCATGTTGTCAATGTTCTGCTTATTGTTTACATTACTCTGTCCTGCCATGTCGTCAATGTTCTGCTTATTGTTTACATTACTCTGTCCTGCCATGTTGTCAATGTTCTGCTTATTGTTTACATTACTCTGTCCTGCCATTTTGGCAATGTTCTGCTTATTGTTTACATTACTCTGTCCTGCCATGTTGGCTAAGTTCTGCTTATTGTTTACATTACTCTGTCCTGCCATGTTGTCAATGTTCTTCTTGCTTTATGTTTGATGAAGGTCATGGTTGACCGAAACATCACGTTTTTAATCTTAGCCTAACCAAGGTGTGCTATTTTAAGAGAGTGTCACACGCAAAAGAGGTGATCTTTCTGTTCAAGTGTTTTTCCATAGAATACGCTAAGGCATAATAAAACGTAAATTATTCTTTAAATATAAATGTTGATTTTTGTGTTGTTCATTCAGACTTTCAACATGTTCTACTATGAGTCTAGCAACGCCAACTTGTGGTTCATCAAGGAGAGTCAGTACATCAAGATAGACACCATCGCTGCTGATGAGAGCTTCACACAGGTAAGTGGAAACACTCTGAATGTAGAGGTTGCCTCTAACCACATATCTAGGATCAGCATACCCTACCCCCAATCCTAACAGGAACTATTAGGAGGATGCCAGAAGATCTGTCTCTTGACCTGTGATTACGGGCAATGTACATACAACTTACTACGCATGTGGCAAAAACAGAACTGTGAAATAAAGCCTGACTATATCTTGTTTCTAGGTTGATGAAATAAACAGTGATGGAAAAAGGACCAATTGTCATATTTGAGTAAAGTAAAGATACCCTCATAGAAAATGACTCAAGTAAAAGTGAAAGTCACCCAGTACAATAATACTTGAGTAAATATACTTCAAAAGTAAATGTAATTGATAAAATGTACTTAAGTATCAAAGTAAAAGTATACATAATTTCAAATTCCTTATACCAGACAGCACAATTTTTGTATATGTTTTATTACAGATAGCCAGGGGCGCACTCCAACACTTAGACATAATTTACAAACAAAACATTTGTGTTTAGTGAATCTGCCAGATCAGATATTATGGATGACCAGGGATGTTCTCTTGATAAGTGCGTGAATTGGACCATTTTCTCTTGCTAAGCATTCAAAATGTAACTAAAAGTTGTCAAAGATAAAAAAAAAAAATAGTAATGTACAGATACCAAACAAAACAACTTAATTAGTACTTCAAAGTATTTTTACTTAAGTACTTTACACCACTGGAAATAAATCCTGACTAAATCTTGTTTCTAGGTGGAGGAAATAATCCCTGACTATATCTTGTTACTCTCCCTCTAGGTGGATGTGGGAGATCGTGTGATGAAGCTCAACACAGAGGTCCGTGACATCAGTAACCTGAGTAAGAAGGGGTTCTACCTGGCCTTCCAGGACCTGGGGGCCTGCATCGCTCTGGTCTCTGTCAGGATCTTCTACAAGAAGTGTCCCTTCACCGTGCTCAACCTGGCCCAGTTCCCCGACACCGTCACCGGGGGCGACTCAGCCCTGGTGGAAGTGCGAGGGGTGTGTGTGAACGCCTCCCAGGAGTTTGAGACTCCCAGGATGTACTGTAGCGCGGACGGGAGCTGGCTGGTGCCCATCGGGAGGTGTGTGTGCGAGCCAGGGTACGAGGAGCATAAGGATGGCTGCCAACGTAAGTGGTTCCAATGTGTGTGTGTGTTTATGTGTTTGTGTGTGTGGTGGCTTGTGTTGATGGTGTAGGTCTGGATAAGAAGAACACAATGACCTACCTCAATGTGAATGGGTACGATGTATATAATGTGTGTTGGTTTGTGCATGTTCTAGGGTTGACTTTACATACACAACCAACGAATAGTGCCACGGCAGTCATTTTGGCTCCAGAAAGCTCACCACACAACAGCCATGAGGTGGGCAGTGAATCTATTAGGAATCAGGTGATTACACTGTACTCTGCCTGGTGGTTGCTTATTGCAAGGGTTCCCAAACTTGATCCTGGGCCCCCTGCTTGCATGTTTTGGTTTTTGCCTTAGCACTACACAGCTGATTAACATAATATGATGATGATTAGTTCGTTATTTGAATCAGCTGTGTAGTGTTAGGGCAAAAATCCTATGGGTCCTGTTAGATGGGTCCTAGTGCCCTGTGGGTACTGTTAGATGGGTCCCAGTGCCCTGTGGGTCCTGTTAGATGGGTCCTAGTGCCCTGTGGGTCCTGTTAGATGGGTCCTAGTGCTCTGTGGGTCCTGTTACATGGGTCCTAGTGCCTTGAGGATCCTGTTAGATGGATCCTAGTGCCCTGTGGATCCTGTTAGATGGGTCCTAGTGCTCTGTGGGATCTAGATCTACTGCTGTGTCGTTGGAGGCTGCTCAGGGGAGGACGGCTCATAATAATGTCCTTGAACAGAGTAAATGGAAATGCATCAAACACCTAGAAAGCATGTTTTTTATGTATTTGATACCAAATTTAGGTGCCACCAACCTCCTGCGGTGTGTGCAGTACTGAGAATCTGTGCCAGAGAGAATCTGAATACAGAGAGAGACGGCAGCTCTGTGGGAAACAATGTGGTTTACCAGGAAGTGTGTGTGCGCGTGTGTGTGTGTGTGTGTGTGTGTGTGTGTGTGTGTGTGTGTGTGTGTGTGTGTCAGAGTTTTAGGCAACCCCCTATGCAGCGAGGATAATGTTCATAGAGAAGGTTGGGAATTGCTGGGAGGCAGTTTGTGTTATGAGTGTGTGTGTATATGGACTTGTATCTGTGAGTGTGTGTGTGAGCAAAAGGAGAAGTATGAGTCAGAACTAAGTGACTGTTCCATTATTCCGTCTTTAGAGTGGGAGAGGGGATGCTTCAGGTTGCATAGTATTGAGTTGTAAAACTCCACGGATCTGTGTGTGTGTGTGTGTGTGTGTGTGTGTGTGTGTGTGTGTGTCCTTGCTAGTGGCTGTCTAAGGCTCAGCTGTGAAAACTAAACCCCATGATACTCTATGTAGGTATGCTGTTTGTTGCTCCAGTACAATGCAGCACAACATACACAGGTTTTCTCACCAGTTCTTTGGGAATATAGAGTATTGCAGTACTGGTTCTGGTGCCCAAATACCCTAGGAGGCTAATAGAATAACAACTATTGCTTGGTGCTTTTCATTGTGAGATTATTATTCTGTCAGATTGTGTCAGATTACTATAGTGGAATGACCACAGTTTTTCTGCTTCTTAACACTATTATACGAACCCACAGTTAGAACTTTATTGAAACTCCAGGTACATCTCTGACCTTTAGTGACCTCATCAGTCTGTTGTGTGACTCATTCCTGTCCAGAGAGAATAAATGAGTCAAGCAAAGAGCCTTTAAGAAGCTACCTTTAACTCAATAACTGTGTGTGTGTGTGTGTGTGTGTGTGTGTGTGTGTGTGTGTGTGTGTGTGTGTGTGTGTGTGTGTGTGTGTGTGTGTGTGTGTGTGTGTGTGTGTATGTGTGGTGTGTGTGTGTGTATGTGTGTGTGTGTGTGTGTGTGTGTGTGTGTGTGTGTGTGTGTGTGTGTGTGTGTATGCGTGGTGTGTGTGTGTGTGTGTGTGTGTGTTGAACAGCAGACATAATGATGTAGCCTTATTGACAGCCAGGTCAGGGGTCAGGAGATATGTGTCTGTGTCATCTAAAGCCATGAGTTAAAGCTAGGTGCCGCTGTGTGTGCAGGGAATGGCTGTTCATAGAGACACACAGAGAGAGAGGAGGATATGCCATTCATGCTTCTGCTATTCTACCGAATAACAAGTCTCTTTTATTGTGTTTTGAAGTTGAGCTCTTACCTATGTGTTAGATTGACATACACTACATTACTAAACGTATGTGGACACCTGCTCGTCGAACATCTCATTCCAAAATCATGGGCATTAATATGGAGTTTTGTCCAATCTTTGCTGCTATAACAGCCTCCACTCTTCTGGGAAGACTTTCTCCTAGATGTTGGAACATTGCTGCGGGGACTTGCTTCCATTCAGCCACAAGAACATTAGTGAGGTCGGGCACTGATGTTGGGCGATTAGGCCTGGCTCGCAGTCCACGTTTCAGTTAATTCCAAAAGTGTTCGATGGGGTTCTGTGCAGGTTAGTCATCCACACTGATCACGAAAATATGGACCTCACTTTTTTTTCTGTATGGACCTCGCTTTGTGCACGGGGGCATTGTCATTTTGAAACAGGAAAGGGCCTTCCCCAAGCTGTAGCCATAAAGTTGGAAGCACAGAATCGTCTAGAATGTCATTGTATGCTGTAGCATTAAGATTGTCCTTCACTGGAACTAAGGGGCCAGAACCATGACAAACAGCCCCAGACTATTACTCCTCCTCCTCCAAGCTTTACAGTTGGTACTGTGCATTGGGGCAGGTAGCGTTCTCCAGATTCCTCTGTTGCACTGCCCGATGGTGAAGCGTGATTCATCACTCAAGAGAATGCGTTTCCACTGCTCCAGAGTCCAATGGCGGCGAGATTTACACCACTCCAACCGGCTACACCACTCCAACCGGCTGCTTGGCCCATTTCCTGAAGCTCCCAACGAACAGTTCTTGTGCTTACGTTGCTTCCAGAGGCAGTTTGGAAGTTGGCAGTGAGTGTTGCAACCGACGTTTCCACTTCACAATATGAAATTTGATGAACTGACTTATTGGAAAGCTGGCATCCTTTTACAGTGCCACGTTGAAAGTCACTGAGCTCTTCAGTAAGGCCATTCTACTGCCAGTGTTTGTCTATGGAGATTGCATGGCTGTGTGCTCGATTTTATACATCTGTCAGCAACGGGTGTGGCTGAAATAGCCGAATCCAATAACTTGAACGGGTGTCCACATACTTTTGTATTTATGGTGTACCAACAAAAACATGCTAGATCTTAGGCATCTATAGATCTTTACATTGCAACTACATTGGCTGTTGTCCAGTATTGTTCAATGTCATATCTCTTAAAAGAACATCTAAACATTAACTTAGTCAATAATCACACAGCTTTTAACAAAGAGGTCTGGAGGACACAAAGAGACGTGACACCCCTGCGTAACGTTCTAATGTGCCCCTAGGAGAACAGGCACCATGCTTTTAGTGCTAAAGCCCCGCTCCAAACAAAAAAAGGTGTCTGCCCTGCTTTCACACACAGAGCTTCTGAAAAGCTTCCACTGGGAAAACCAAGGTTACACTGACTCACTAATGCATTTGAATCAGCCTCTCTCTCTTTCTGTTTCTCTCTCCACCATACTCTCTCTCTCTCTGCTCATCTCCCTCTTACTGTCTCTCATTCTCCCTCTATGTCTCGCTCCAGCCCAATCCCTCACTCATCCCCCCCTTCCTCCCCTTCTCCCCCCTCTCTGTTGTACTGTGTGAAGTGTTCATGGAGTCATTACAGCTCTCATCCCTGTCAGACACCCAAACACCAGATTCTTCCAATTATATTTACTCTGTCAGAATGTATATTTACACTGAACAAAATATAAAAGAACCATGTAAAGTGTTGATCCTATGTTTCATGAGCTGAAATAAAAATCCCTGTTTTCCATATGCACATTTCTTTCAAATGTTGTGCACAAAGTTGTGTACATCCCTGTTAGTGAGCATTTCTCCTTTTGCCAAGATAATCCTGATTAAACAGCATTATCATTAAACAGGTGCATCTTATGCTATGGACAATAAAAGGCCACTCTAAAATGTGCAATACAATGCAACAGATGCCTCAAGTTTTGAGGGAGCATGCAATTGGCATGCTGACTGCAAGAATGTCCACCAAAGCTGTTGCCAGAAATGTAATGTTAATTTCTCTACCATAAGCTGCCTCCAACGTTGCTTTAGAGAATTTGGTAGTAGGTCCAACTGGCCTCACAACCGAAGACCACGTGTAACCACGCCAGCTCAGGACCTCCACATCCAGCTTCTTCACCTGTGGGATTGTCTGAGACCAGCCCCCCAGACAGCTGATGAAACAGTGGGTTTGCACAACCGAATAATTTCTGTACAAACTGTCAGAAACCGTCTAAGGGAAGCTCATCTGCATGCTTTTCATCCTTCTCAGAGTCTTGACCTGACTGCAGTTCATTCAGTGGCCAAATGCTCACTTTCGATGGTCACTGACACGCTGGAGAAGTACCGGGCAGACAGCAGACAACGTGTAGGGTGTCGGGAGGGCGAGCGGTTTGTTGATGTCAACCTTGTGAACAGAGTGCCCCATGGTGGCGGTGGGGTTATGGTATGGGTAGGCATAAGCTACGAACAACGAACACAATTGCATTTCATCGATGGAAACTTGAATGCACAGAGATACTGTGACGAGATCCTGAGGTCCATTGTCGTGTCATTCATCCGCCGCCATCACCTCATGTTTCAGCATGATAATGCACGACCCCATGTCGCAGGGATCTGTACACAATTCCAGGAAGCTGAAAATGTCCCAGTTCTTCAATGGCCTGCATACTCACCAGACATGTCACCCATTGAGCATGTTTGGGATTCTCTGGATTGACGTGTACGACAGCGTGTTCCAGTTCCTGCCAATATCCAGCAACTTTGCACAGCCATTGAAGAGGAGTGGGACAACATTCCACAGGCCACAATTAACAGCCTGATCAACTCTATGCCAAGGAGATATGTCGTGATGCATGAGGCAAATGGTAGTCACACCAGATATTGACTGGTTTTCTGATCCACGCCCCTACCTTTTATTAAAGATATCTGTGACCAACAGATGCATCTGTATTCCCAGTCATGTGAAATCCATAGATTAGGGTCAGATTTTATTTATTTGAATTGACTGATTTCCTTATATGAACTGTAACACAGTAAAATCGTTGAAATTGTTTCATGTTTCGTTTATATTTTTGTTCATTGTAATATGTTACATTTTCCATGGGCTCAGTTTTGCTGTTTTTCCCTCGTTCTGTACTGGTAATACTGACCTCCCCCTCCTCTCCCTTCACTTCAACTAGCACCTTCTTCTCCCACACACAGCTGAGTGAGGGAAAGAGAGGGAGAAAGAGAGTGAGAGAGAAAGAGAGAGAGAGAGAGGGGGGGAGCTCTCTCTCTTAAACTTACACTTACTCACCCTTCTCCCCTGTCATGTGCTTACCTGGAAGTCATGCACCAGTGGAGAGAATGTTCTTCCAAATGAATGATATATGGACAGCAGCAAGAAATAGGTTCACTGTTCCTACCATCAAGGCCATGCTTATTGTGAAGACAAACTTCAACATCCCCTGCCAGGAGTTCATGAAGAAACTGGCCAAAGACAGATCAAGAGAAATATACAGATTAGGTTGGTATAAGTATATTATGTAGTTACCAATCTCATCAGCATCTTATTTATTTATTATGTTAAGTATTTCACATGTACTATTGTCTATTTTTTCAGTTTTGCTCATGTTCTCTTCTGCTCTTAGTCTACCCAGACTACCAGGACCACTGAATGGCTGTTCAGATCAGTTCTACCCAGACTACCAGGAAAACTGAATGGCTGTTCAGATCAGTTCTACCCAGACTACCAGGACCACTGAATGGCTTTTCAGATCAGTGCTACCCAGACTACAGGACCACTGAATGGCTGTTCAGATCAGTTCTACCCAGACTACCAAGACCACTGAATGGCTTTTCAGATCAGTGCTACCCAGACTACAGGACCACTGAATGGCTGTTCAGATCAGTTCTACCCAGACTACCAGGACCACTGAATGGCTGTTCAGATCAGTTCTACCCAGACTACCAGGACCACTGAATGGCTGTTCAGATCAGTTCTACCCAGACTAGCAGGACCACTGAATGGCTGTTCAGATCAGTTCTACCCAGACTACCAGGACCACTGAATGGCTGTTCAGATCAGTTCTACCCAGACTACAGGACCACTGAATGGCTGTTCAGATCAGTTCTACCCAGACTACCAGGACCACTGAATGGCTGTTCAGATCAGTTCTACCCAGACTACCAGGACCACTGAATGGCTGTTCAGATCAGTTCTACCCAGACTACCAGGACCACTGAATGGCTGTTCAGATCAGTTCTACCCAGACTACCAGGACCACTGAATGGCTGTTCAGATCAGTTCTACCCAGACTAGCAGGACCACTGAATGGCTGTTCAGATCAGTTCTACCCAGACTACCAGGACCACTGAATGGCTGTTCAGATCAGTTCTACCCAGACTACAGGACCACTGAATGGCTGTTCAGATCAGTTCTACCCAGACTAGCAGGACCACTGAATGGCTGTTCAGATCAGTTCTACCCAGACTAGCAGGACCACTGAATGGCTGTTCAGATCAGTTCTACCCAGACTACCAGGACCACTGAATGGCTGTTCAGATCAGTTCTACCCAGACTACCAGGACCACTGAATGGCTGTTCAGATCAGTTCTACCCAGACTACCAGGACCACTGAATGGCTGTTCAGATCAGTTCTACCCAGACTAGCAGGACCACTGAATGGCTGTTCAGATCAGTTCTACCCAGACTACAGGACCACTGAATGGCTGTTCAGATCAGTTCTACCCAGACTACCAGGACCACTGAATGGCTGTTCAGATCAGTTCTACCCAGACTAGCAGGACCACTGAATGGCTGTTCAGATCAGTTCTACCCAGACTACCAGGACCACTGAATGGCTGTTCAGATCAGTTCTACCCAGACTACCAGGACCACTGAATGGCTGTTCAGATCAGTTCTACCCAGACTACCAGGACCACTGAATGGCTGTTCAGATCAGTTCTACCCAGACTAGCAGGACCACTGAATGGCTGTTCAGATCAGTTCTACCCAGACTACCAGGACCACTGAATGGCTGTTCAGATCAGTTCTACCCAGACTACAGGACCACTGAATGGCTGTTCAGATCAGTTCTACCCAGACTACCAGGACCACTGAATGGCTGTTCAGATCAGTTCTACCCAGACTAGCAGGACCACTGAATGGCTGTTCAGATCAGTTCTACCCAGACTACCAGGACCACTGAATGGCTGTTCAGATCAGTTCTACCCAGACTATCAGGACCACTGATTGGCTGTTCAGATCAGTTCTACCCAGACTAGCAGGACCACTGAATGGCTGTTCAGATCAGTTCTACCCAGACTACCAGGACCACTGAATGGCTGTTCAGATCAGTTCTACCCAGACTATCAGGACCACTGAATGGCTGTTCAGATCAGTTCTACCCAGACTACCAAGACCACTGAATGGCTGTTCAGATCAGTTCTGTCTTGTCTGTAGTGTTTCTGTAGTATAGTTGTTTTCTCTATCACAGTGGGCCTGTTAGACTAAATACATGAAACCGGAATTGTCCGTTTTTTAAATTTCATAGATAATAACATTGGATATTTTAATTATATATTGACCGCCGAACTGGAAATGTCCCCCGTTTTCGTTTCAGAAATCTGGTCATCTTAGGGACGGATATTTTTAAGGTTAGGGTTAGTGCTAGCAGTAATGGGATGGGTGTTTTTAAGGTTAGGGTTAGTGCTAGCAGTAATGGGACGGGTGTTTTTAAGGTTAGGGTTAGTGCTAGCAGTAATGGGATGGGTGTTTTTAAGGTTAGGGTTAATGCTAGCAGTAAAGGGACGGGTGTTTTTAAGGTTAGGGTTAGTGCTAGCAGTAAAGGGACGGGTGTTTTTAAGGTTAGGGTTACTGCTAGCAGTAAAGGGATGGGTGTTTTTAAGGTTAGGGTTAGTGCTAGCAGTAACTGGACAGGTGTTTTTAAGGTTAGGGTTAGTGCTAGCAGTAATGGGACGGGTGTTTTTAAGGTTAGGGTTAGTGCTAGCAGTAAAGGGACGGGTGTTTTTAAGGTTAGGGTTAGTGCTAGCAGTAATGGGACGGGTGTTTTTAAGGTTAGGGTTAGTGCTAGCAGTAAAGGGACGGGTGTTTTTAAGGTTAGCGTTAGTGCTAGCAGTAAATGGACGGGTGTTTTTAAGGTTAGGGTTAGTGCTAGCAGTAAAGGGACGGGTGTTTTTAAGGTTAGGGTTAGTGCTAGCAGTAAAGGGACGGGTGTTTTTAAGGTTAGGGTTAGTGCTAGCAGTAATGGGATGGGTGTTTTTAGGGTTAGTGCTAGCAGTAACTGGACAGTTATGGTCAGAATTCCCAAAGGGCGAGGGAGAGCTTTGTATGTGTCTCTGTTTGTGGAATAAAGTTGGTCCAGAGTTTTTTACCCTCTTTTTGCACATTCATCATGCTGATAGAAATTTGGTAAGACGGATTTAAGTTTCACTGCATTAAAGGCCCCGGCTACTAGGAGCGCTGCCTTTGGTGGAGCGTTTTCCTGTTTGTTTATGGCGAAATACAGCTCATTCAGTGCGGTCTTAGTGCCAGCATCAATCTTTGGTGTTATGTACACAGCTACGAAAAATACAGATGGGAACTCTCCAGGTAGATTTTTTTATTTTTTTATTTTTTTTGTTTCACCTTTATTTAACCAGGTAGGCTAGTTGAGAACAAGTTCTCATTTGCAACTGCGACCTGGCCAAGACAAAGCATAGTTTGGTCTACAGCTTATCATGAGATACTCTACTTCAGGCGAGCAAAACCTCAAGACTTCATTACATATCGTGCACCAGCTGTTACGGTTGAAGTCGGAAGATTACATACACCTTAGCCAAATACATTTCAAATCAGTTTTTCACAATTCCTGACATTTAATCCCAGTAAACATTCCCTGTCTTAGGTCAGTTAGGATCATAACTTTATTTTTAGAATGTGAAATGTCAGAATAATAGTAGAGAGAATGATTTATGCCAGCTTTTATTTCTTTCATCACATTCCCAGTGGGTCAGAAAGTTACATACACTCAGTTAGTATTTGGTAGCATTGCCTTTAAATTGTTTACTTGGGTCAAAAGTTTCAGGTAGCTTTCCACAAGCTTCCCACAATAAATTGGGTGTCTTACCAGACGCCGTTGTTATTTCCTGCTTATACAGTGTATAACCAACAGGCTGTATTTTGATAATGTCGTCGTTCAGCCACGACTCTGTGAAACATGAGATATTACAGTTTTGAATGTCCCGTTGGTAGTTTAATCTTCCGCGTAGGTCATCGATTTTAATTTCCAAAAATTACACATTTGCTAGCAGAATGGAAGGAAGTGGGGGTTTATTCGATAGACTACGAATTCTCCCCTTTTTCTCCGCTTTCTCTTCACGCAAATGACGGGGATCTGGGCCTGTTCCTGGGGAAGCAGTATATCATTCACGTCGGACTTGTCAGACTCATTAAAGGAAAAAAAGTATTCTACCAGTCCGTGGTGAGTAATCGTAGTCCTGATGTTCAGAAGTTATTTTTGGTCATAAGAGACGGTAACAACAACGTTATGTACAAAATCAGTTAAAACATTTTTTTTTTACAAGCAACACAAAAAAACACAATTGGTTAGGAATATGTAAAACGTCAGCCTTGTTCTATGCCACCATCTTGACTCATCTCATTGCCTCTTGAATCTCTGTATCTGTCTGTCTGTCTGTCTGTCTGTCTGTCTGTCTGTCTGTCTGTCTGTCTGTCTGTCTGTCTGTCTGTCTGTCTGTCTGTAGAACTATGGATCAGGTATGTGAAAGTAATAAACCTACTTGTCTCAGATCCTCCAAGTGACGTGAACAAGGATAGTATGAAGGGGATTACATTTTGATTCAAACCCAGCCCTAATGTCAATACAGGCTGATTCTTCAATACCGTCCTTTAACAAAGGCAATGGGAATTTAATTAAATCTCTCCTTGTCAGATATTCATTCAATCAAACCTGGGCTGGATAACATAGCAACAGCTTCACATTATTCTCACTGTCAACTTTTTCTCCACCTTCACTTTTTATCACAAGCTACAAGACAAGCTACAAGATAATAAGTGCATTATTCTACCCAGAGAAACACATACAAGGTCCTCTCCGTCCTTACTTCGGCAAAATCTGGCCATGACTCAATTCTCCTGCTTCCTGAGTACAAGCAAAAGCTCAAACAGGAAGTTCCAGTGATGCGCTCAATACAGAAGTGGTCAGGCGAAGCAGACGCGAGGCTACAAGGCTGTTTTGCATGCTGGGATATGTTCCGCGATTCATCCAATAACATTGAGGAGTTTACCACAGTCACGTGCTTCATCAATACGTGTATAGATGATGTCGTCCCCACAGTGACTATAAGAATGTATCCCAACCAAAAACCATGGATTACAGGCAACATTCACACAGCTAATGTTGCTAGCTAAAGGCTAGAGCTACCGCTTACAAGGACACGGACATAGACGTATAAAAGAAAGCCCACTACGATCTCCGACGAAACATCATACATAGAAAAGGACAATATAGGAGGATGGTGGAATCCTATTACACCGGCGCTAATGCTCGTCTTATCTGGCAGGGCTTTCAGACGATAACGGATTACAAAGGGAAACCCAGCCATGAGTTGCCCAGCGATGCAGAATTCCTAAATGAGCTAAGTGCCTTTTATGCTCGCTTCTCGGAATATAACACTGTGCCTTGCATGAAAGCCTCTGTTTTTCCAGATGACTGTGTGAGCAAAATGTTTAAACTGGTTGACAATCACAAGACGGAATACTTTGGCACGTTCTCAAAGCATCACCAGCTGACAAGTAACTACACAGACGTTTTCAATCTATCCTTGTCCCAGTCTGTAATCTCAATTTGTTTCAAGTTTACCACCATTGCCCCTGTTCCCAAGAGCTGCAAGGTAACCTGCCTAAATGACTATCGCCCTGTAGCACTCACATGTTTTTTTGAAATGTTTGACACACATACAACCATCAATCCAGACATCCTGGACCCACTAGAATTTGCATGCTGCCCTAACAGATCCACAGATGATGCAATCTCAATTGCACTTCACGCTGCTCTCTCCCACCTGGACAAGAGGGGAAATAACTATGTGAGAATTCTGTTCATAGACTACAGCTCAGCGTTCAGCACCATAGTCCCCTCCAAGCTCATCACCAAGCTAGGGACCCTGAAACTGAACCTCTCCCACTGCATCTGGATCTTGGACTTCCTGATTGGCCGGCCTCAGGTGGTGAGGGTAGGCAACAATCCCTCTGCCACGCTGACCCTCAACATGGGGGACCCTCAATACGGGGGACCCTCAGGGGTGTGTGCTTAGTCCCCTCCTGTACTCCCTGTTCACCCACAACTGCATGGCCATGCACGACTCCAACACCATCATCAAGTTTGAAGACAGTGTTTGAATACGGTGTTAGGCCTAATCACCGACGGTGATCAGTCAACCTACAGGGGGAGGTCAGAGACTTAGCAGAGTGGTGCAAGAACAAAAACCTCTTCCTCAACGTCAGTAAGACCAAGGAGCTGATTGTGGACTATAAGAGAAATAGGGGAGAACACACCCCATCCACATCGACAGGGCTGTTGTGGAGCAGGTCGAGAGCTTCAAGTTCCTTGGCATCCACATTACTAAGGACGTAACATGATCAACACCCACACAGTCGTGAAGAGTGCATGGCAGCGACTCTTCCTCCTCAGGAGGCTGAAAAACTTTGACATGGGCCCTCGAATCCTCAAAAAGTTATACAGCTGCACCATCGAGAGCATCTTGACTGGCTGCATCAACAATTGGTATTGCAAATGCACCGCCTTTGATCGCAAAGCTCTACAGAGGGTGGTGCCGACAGCCCAGTACATCATTGGGGCCGAGCTCCCTGACATCAAGGACCTCTATCAGACTTTACAGGAGGAAAAGACTCCAAAGACTCCAGACATCCAAGCCATAGACTGTTCACTCTGCAGGCTCCGAGACAACTTCTACCCCAAAGCCATAAGACTGCTAAATAGACATACTGCTAAATAGTCAATTCAGGGTAACCAAACGATCTGCACTGACCCTATGCACACTCTATAGACTTTATATACACACCATATACACACTTACTCACATACACATAACACACAGGAAGACCGACACGACACAAACAGACTTACATTCACACACACACATGCACACTCACATATACTTTTACACTCATAATTTTCTGCAGCTACTATTTCTGTCATATTATTACCTATCCGGAAGCCTAGTCACTTTACCCTGCCTTCATGTACACTACCATTCAAAAGTTTGGGGTCACTTAGAAATGTCCTTGTTTTTGAAAGAAAAGCTAATGTTTTGTCCATTAAAATAACATTAAATTGATCAGAAATACAGTGTAGACATTGTTAATGTTGTAAATTACTATTGTAGCTGGAAACGGCTGTTTTTTAATGGAATATCTACATAGGTCTACAGAGGCCCATTATCAGCAACCATCACTCCTGTGTTCCAATGGCACATTTTTTTTAGCTAATCCAAGTTTATAATTTTAAATTGCTAATTGATTATTAGAAAAACCTTTTTCTAATGAGGCTCAAAATGGGCAGAAACAAAGCAATTTCTTCTGAAACTCGTCAGTCTATTCTTGTTTTGAGAAGTGAAGGCCATTCAATGTGAGAAATTGCCAAGAAACTGAAGATCTCATACAACACTGGCTACTACTCCCTTCACAGAACAGAGCAAACTGGCGCTAACCAGAATAGAAAGAGGAGTGGGAGGCCCCGGTGCACAACTGAGCAAGAGGACAAGTACAGACTGTCTAGTTTGAGAAACAGACGCCTCAAGTCCTCAACTGGGAGCTTCATTAAATAGTACCCGCAAACACCAGTCTCAACGTCAACAGTGAAGAGGCGACTCCGGGATGCTGGCCTTCTAGGCAGAGTTGCAAAGAAAAAAATATATCTCAGACTGGCCAATAAAAATAAAATATTAAAATGGGCAAAAGAACACAGACACTGGAAAGAGGAACTCTGCCTAGAAGGCCAGCATCCCGGTGTCGCCTCTTCACTGTTGACGTTGAGACTGGGGTTTTGCAGGTACTATTTAATGAAGCTGCCAGTTGAGGACTTGTAAGGCTTCTCGCATGGAGTAGCCTTCATTTCTCAGACCATTTTGAGCCTGTAATTGAACCCAGAAATGCTGATGCTCCAGACACTCAAGTAGTCTAAAGAAGGCCAGTTTTATTGCTTCTTTAATCAGGACAACAGTTTTCAACTATGCTAACATATAGCTTCAAATTGATCTGGTACTGGTACTCCCTATTTATAGCTGCGCATTGATCTGGTACTGATACTTCCTGTATATAGCTCCACATTGATCTGGTGCTGGTACTCCCTGTATATAACTCCACAGTGATCTGGTACTGATACTTCCTGTATATAGCTCCACATTGATCTGGTACTGGTACTCCCTGTATACCCAAAGTAAAATCTAGAATTGGCTCCCTGTATCGCAACAAAGCATCCTTCACTCATGCTGCCAAACATACCCTTGTAAAACTGACCATCCTACCAATCCTCAACTTCGGCGATGTCATTTACAAAATAGCCTCCAATACCCTACTCAACAAATTGGATGCAGTCTATCACAGTGCCATCCGTTTTGTCACCAAAGCCCCATATACTATCCACCATTGCGACCTGTATGCTCTCGTTGGTTGGCCCTCGCTTCATACTCGTCGCCAAACCCACTGGCTCCATGTCATCTACAAGACCCTGCTAGGTAAAGTCCCCCCTTATCTCAGCTCGCTGGTCACCATAGCATCACCCACCTGTAGCACGCGCTCCAGCAGGTATATCTCTCTGGTCACCCCCAAAACCAATTCTTTCTTTGGCCGCCTCTCCTTCCAGTTCTCTGCTGCCAATGACTGGAACGAACTACAAACATCTATGAAACTGGAAACACTTATCTCCCTCACTAGCTTTAAGCACCAGCTGTCAGAGAAGCTCACAGATTACTGCACCTGTACATAGCCCACCTATAATTTAGTCCAAACAACTACCTCTTTCCCTACTGTATTTATTTTATTTTATTTATTTATTTTTCTCCTTTGCACCCCATTATTTTTATTTCTACTTTTCACATTCTTCCACTGCAAATCTACCATTCCAGTGTTTTACTTGCTATATTGTATTTACTTTGCCACCATGGACTTTTTTTGCCTTTACCTCCCTTATCTCACCTCATTTGCTCACATCGTATATAGACTTGTTTATACTATATTATTGACTGTATGTTTGTTTTACTCCATGTGTAACTCTGTGTCATTGTATGTTTCGAACTGCTTTGCTTTATCTTGGCCAGGTCGCAATTGTAAATGAGAACTTGTTCTCAACTGGCCTACCTGGTTAAATAAAGGTGAAATAAAAAAATATATAAAAACATAGCTCCATAGTGATATGGTACTGGTACTCCCTGTATATAGCTCCATAGTGATCTGGTACTGGTACTTCCTGTATATAGCTCCATAGTGATCTGGTACTGGTACTTCCTGTATATAGCTCCATAGTGATCTGGTACTGGTACTCCCTGTATATAGCTCCATAGTGATCTGGTACTGGTACTCCCTGTATATAGCTCCATAGTGATCTGGTACTGGTACTCCCTGTATATAGCTCCATAGTGATCTGGTACTGGTACTCCCTGTATATAGCTCCATAGTGATCTGGTACTGGTACTCCCTGTATATAGCTCCATAGTGATCTGGTACTGGTACTTCCTGTATATAGCTCCATAGTGATCTGGTACTGGTACTCCCTGTATATAGCTCCATAGTGATCTGGTACTGGTACTTCCTGTATATAGCTCCACATTGATCTGGTACTGGTACTCCCTGTATATAGCTCCATAGTGATCTGGTACTGGTACTCCCTGTATATAGCTGCACATTGATCTGGTACTGGTACTCCCTGTATATAGCTCCATAGTGATCTGGTACTGGTACTCCCTGTATATAGCTCCATAGTGATCTGGTACTGGTACTTCCTGTATATAGCTCCATAGTGATCTGGTACTGGTACTCCCTGTATATAGCTCCATAGTGATCTGGTACTGGTACTTCCTGTATATAGCTCCATAGTGATCTGGTACTGGTACTCCCTGTATATAGTTCCATAGTGATCTGGTACTGGTACTTCCTGTATATAGCTCCATAGTGATCTGGTACTGGTACTCCCTGTATATAGCTCCATAGTGATCTGGTACTGGTACTCCCTGTATATAGCTGCACATTGATCTGGTACTGGTACTCCCTGTATATAGCTCCATAGTGATCTGGTACTGGTACTCCCTGTATATAGCTCCATAGTGATCTGGTACTGGTACTCCCTGTATATAGCTGCACATTGATCTGGTACTGGTACTCACTGTATATAGCTCCATAGTGATCTGGTACTGGTACTCCCTGTATATAGCTCCACATTGATCTGGTACTCCCTGTATATAGCTGCACATTGATCTGGTACTGGTACTCCCTGTATATAGCTCCATAGTGATCTGGTACTGGTACTCCATGTATATAGCTGCACATTGATCTGGTACTGGTACTCCCTGTATATAGCTCCACATTGATCTGGTACTGGTACTCCCCTGTATATAGCTGCACATTGATCTGGTACTGGTACTCCCTGTATATAGTTCCATAGTGATCTGGTACTGGTACTCCCTGTATATAGCTCCACATTGATCTGGTACTGGTACTCCCCTGTATATAGTTCCATAGTGATCTGGTACTGGTACTCCCTGTATATAGCTCCACATTGATCTGGTACTGGTACTCCCTGTATATAGCTCCATAGTGATCTGGTACTGGTACTCCCTGTATATAGCTGCACATTGATCTGGTACTGGTACTCCCTGTATATAGCTGCACATTGATCTGGTACTGGTACTCCCTGTATATAGCTCCATAGTGATCTGGTACTGGTACTCCATGTATATAGCTGCACATTGATCTGGTACTGGTACTCCCTGTATATAGCTCCATAGTGATCTGGTACTGGTACTCCCTGTATATAGCTCCACATTGATCTGGTACTGGTACTCCCTGTATATAGCTGCACATTGATCTGGTACTGGTACTCCCTGTATATAGCTCCACATTGATCTGGTACTGGTACTCCCTGTATATAGCTGCACATTGATCTGGTACTGGTACTCCCTGTATATAGCTCCATAGTGATCTGGTACTGGTACTCCCTGTATATAGCTCCACATTGATCTGGTACTGGTACTCCCCTGTATATAGCTGCACATTGATCTGGTACTGGTACTCCCTGTATATAGTTCCATAGTGATCTGGTACTGGTACTCCCTGTATATAGCTCCATAGTGATCTGGTACTGGTACTCCCTGTATATAGCTCCATAGTGATCTGGTACTGGTACTTCCTGTATATAGCTCCATAGTGATCTGGTACTGGTACTCCCTGTATATAGCTCCATAGTGATCTGGTACTGGTACTTCCTGTATATAGCTCCACATTGATCTGGTACTGGTACTCCCTGTATATAGCTCCATAGTGATCTGGTACTGGTACTCCCTGTATATAGCTGCACATTGATCTGGTACTGGTACTCCCTGTATATAGCTCCATAGTGATCTGGTACTGGTACTCCCTGTATATAGCTCCATAGTGATCTGGTACTGGTACTTCCTGTATATAGCTCCATAGTGATCTGGTACTGGTACTCCCTGTATATAGCTCCATAGTGATCTGGTACTGGTACTTCCTGTATATAGCTCCATAGTGATCTGGTACTGGTACTCCCTGTATATAGTTCCATAGTGATCTGGTACTGGTACTTCCTGTATATAGCTCCATAGTGATCTGGTACTGGTACTCCCTGTATATAGCTCCATAGTGATCTGGTACTGGTACTCCCTGTATATAGCTGCACATTGATCTGGTACTGGTACTCCCTGTATATAGCTCCATAGTGATCTGGTACTGGTACTCCCTGTATATAGCTCCATAGTGATCTGGTACTGGTACTCCCTGTATATAGCTGCACATTGATCTGGTACTGGTACTCACTGTATATAGCTCCATAGTGATCTGGTACTGGTACTCCCTGTATATAGCTCCACATTGATCTGGTACTCCCTGTATATAGCTGCACATTGATCTGGTACTGGTACTCCCTGTATATAGCTCCATAGTGATCTGGTACTGGTACTCCATGTATATAGCTGCACATTGATCTGGTACTGGTACTCCCTGTATATAGCTCCACATTGATCTGGTACTGGTACTCCCTGTATATAGCTCCATAGTGATCTGGTACTGGTACTCCCTGTATATAGCTCCATAGTGATCTGGTACTGGTACTCCATGTATATAGCTGCACATTGATCTGGTACTGGTACTCCCTGTATATAGCTCCACATTGATCTGGTACTGGTACTCCCTGTATATAGCTCCATAGTGATCTGGTACTGGTACTCCCTGTATATAGCTCCATAGTGATCTGGTACTGGTACTCCCTGTATATAGCTGCACATTGATCTGGTACTGGTACTCCCTGTATATAGCTGCACATTGATCTGGTACTGGTACTCCCTGTATATAGCTCCATAGTGATCTGGTACTGGTACTCCATGTATATAGCTGCACATTGATCTGGTACTGGTACTCCCTGTATATAGCTCCATAGTGATCTGGTACTGGTACTCCCTGTATATAGCTCCACATTGATCTGGTACTGGTACTCCCTGTATATAGCTGCACATTGATCTGGTACTGGTACTCCCTGTATATAGCTCCACATTGATCTGGTACTGGTACTCCCTGTATATAGCTGCACATTGATCTGGTACTGGTACTCCCTGTATATAGCTCCATAGTGATCTGGTACTGGTACTCCCTGTATATAGCTCCACATTGATCTGGTACTGGTACTCCCCTGTATATAGCTGCACATTGATCTGGTACTGGTACTCCCTGTATATAGTTCCATAGTGATCTGGTACTGGTACTCCCTGTATATAGCTCCACATTGATCTGGTACTGGTACTCCCCTGTATATAGTTCCATAGTGATCTGGTACTGGTACTCCCTGTATATAGCTCCACATTGATCTGGTACTGGTACTCCCTGTATATAGCTCCATAGTGATCTGGTACTGGTACTCCCTGTATATAGCTCCACATTGATCTGGTACTGGTACTCCCCTGTATATAGCTGCACATTGATCTGGTACTGGTACTCCCTGTATATAGCTCCACATTGATCTGGTACTGATACTTCCTGTATATAGCTCCACATTGATCTGGTACTGGTACTCCCTGTATATAGCTCCATAGTGATCTGGTACTGGTACTCCCTGTATATAGCTCCACATTGATCTGGTACTGGTACTCCCTGTATATAGCTGCACATTGATCTGGTACTGGTAGTACTTCCGGCGCCGACAGAGATGGCCGCCTCGCTTTGCGTTCCTAGGAAACTATGCAGTTTTCTGTTATTTCTTACATTGGTACCCCAGGTCATCTTAGGTTTCATTACATACAGTCGAGAAGAACTACTGAACATAAGAGCAGCGTCAACTCACCATCAGTACGACCAAGAATATGACTTTAGCGAAGCGGATCCTGTGTTCTGCCTTCCACCCAGGACAACGGAATGGATCCCAGCCTGCAACCCAAAACAACGACGTCGTAAAAGAGGCAAACGAAGCGGTCTTCTGGTCAGGCTCCGGAGACGGGCACATCGCGCGCCCCTCCCTAGCATACTACTTGCCAATGTCCAGTCTCTTGACAACAAGGTTGATGAAATCCGAGCAAGGGTAGCATTCCAGAGGGACATCAGGGACTGTAACGTTCTTTGCTTCACGGAAACATATCTCACTCGAGAGACGCTATCGGAGTCAGTGTAGCCAGCTGGTTTCTCCACGCATCGCGCCGACAGAAACAAACATCTTTCTGGTAAGAAGAGGGGCGGGGGCATATGCTTTATGGTTAACGAGACGTGGTGTGGTCACAACAACATACAGGAACTCAAGTCCTTCTGTTCACCTGATTTAGAATTCCTCACAATCAAATGTAGACCGCATTATCTGCCAAGGGAATTCTCTTCGATTATAATCACAGCCATATATATTCCCCCCCAAGCAGACACATCGATGGCTCTGAACTAACTTTATTTGACTCTTTGCAAACTGGAATCCACACATCCTGAAGCTGCATTCATTGTAGCTGGGGATTTTAACAAGGCTAATCTGAAAACAAGACTCCCTAAACTATATCAGCATATCGATTGCGCAACCAGGGCTGGTAAAACCTTGGATCATTGCTATTCTAACTTCCGCGATGCATATAAGGCCCTCCCACGCCCTCCTTTCGGAAAGCTGACCACGACTCCATTCTGTTGCTGCCTGCCTACAGACAGAAGCTAAAACAAGAAGCTCCCATGCTGAGGTCTGTTCAACGCTGGTACGACCAATCTGATTCCACGCTCCAAGACTGCTTCCATCACGTGGACTGTGATATGTTTCGTATTTCTTCAAACAACAACATTGACGAATACGCTGATTCAGTGAGCGAGTTCATTAGAACGTGCGTTGAAGATGTCGTTCCCATAGCAACGATTAAAACATTCCCAAACCAGAAACCGTGGATTGATGGCAGCATTCGCGTGGAACTGAAAGCGCGAACCACTGCTTTTAATCAGGGCAAGATGACCGGAAACATGACCGAATACAAACAGTGTAACTATTCCCTCCGCAAGGCAATCAAACAAGCTAAGCATAAGTATAGAGACAAAGTAGAATCGCAATTCAACGGCTCAGACACAAGAGGTATGTGGCAGGGTCTACAGTCAATCACGGATTACAAAAAGAAAACCAGCCCAGTCACGGACCAGGATGCCTTTTTCCCAGGCAGACTAAATAACTTTTTTGCCCGCTTTGAGGACAATACAGTGCCACTGACACGGCCCGCAACCAAAAGATGCGGACTCCCCTTCACTGCAGCCGAGGTGAGCAAAACATTTAAACGTGTTAACCCTCGCAAGGCTGCAGGCCCAGACGGCATCCCCAGCCGCGCCCTCAGAGCATGCGCAGACCAGCTGGCTGGTGTGTTTACGGACATATTCAATCAATCCTTATCCCAGTCTGCTGTTCCCACATGCTTCAAGAGGGCCACCATTGTTCCTGTTCCCAAGAAAGCTAAGGTAACTGAGCTAAACGGTACTCCCTGTATATAGCTGCACATTGATCTGGTACTGGTACTCCCTGTAAATAGCTCCACATTGATCTGGTACTTGTACTCCCTGTATATAGCTGCACATTGATCTGGTACTGGTACTCCCTGTATATAGCTCCAAATCAAAATCAAATCAAATTGATGTATATAGCCCTTCGTACATCAGCTGATATCTCAAAGTGCTGTACAGAAACCCAGCCTAAAACCCCAAACAGCAAGCAATGCAGGTGTAGAAGCACGGTGGCTAGGAAAAACTCCCTAGAAAGGCCAAAACCTAGGAAGAAACCTAGAGAGGAACCAGGCTATGTGGGGTGGCCAGTCCTCTTCTGGCTGTGCCGGGTGGAGATTATAACAGAACATGGCCAAGATGTTCAAATGTTCATAAATTACCAGCATGGTCCAATAATAATAAGGCAGAACAGTTGAAACTGGAGGAGCAGCACAGCCAGATGGACTGGGGACAGCAAGGAGTCATCATGTCAGGTAGTCCTGAGACATGGTCCTAGGGCTTAGGTCCTCCGAGAGAGAGAAAGAAAAAGAGAAAGAGATAATTAGAGAGAGCACGCTTAAATTCACACAGGACACCGAATAGAACAGGAGAAGTACTCCAGATATAACAAACTGACCCTAGCCCCCCGACACATAAACTACTGCAGCATAAATACTGGAGGCTGAGACACATTGATATGGTACTGGTACTCCCTGTATATAGCACCACATTGATCTGGTACTGGTACTCCCTGTATATAGCTCCACATAGATCTGGTACTGGTACTCCCTGTATATAGCTCCACATTGATCTGGTACTGGTGTAACAGTATAACTTTAGACCGTCCCCTCGCCCATACCCGGGCGCGAACCAGGGACCCTCTGCACACATCAACAACAGTCACCCACGAAGCATTGTTACCCATCGCTCCACAAAACCCACGGCCCTTGCAAAGCAAGGGGAAACACTACTTCAAGGTCTCAGAGCAAGTGACGTCACCGATTGAAACACTATTTAGCGCCCACGACCCCTAACTAGCTAGCTATTTCACATTCGTTACACTCACCCCCCTTTTGACCTCCTCCTTTTCTACAGCAACCAGTGATCCGGGTCAACAGCATCAATGTAACAGTATAACTTTAGACCGTCCCCTCGCCCATACCCGGGCGCGAACCAGGGACCCTCTGCACACATCAACAATAGTCACACACAAAGCATCGTTACCCATCGCTCCACAAAAGCCACGGCTTTTGATCTGGTACTGGGACTCCCTGTATATAGCTCCACATGGATCTGGTACTGGTACTCCCTGTATATAGCTGCACATTGATCTGGTAATGGTACTCCCTGTATATAGTTCCATTCTTGTGTATTTTATTTTATTGCTTTTGTGTTACTATTTCCTTTGTATTTTTAAACTGCATTGTTGGTAAAGAATGAATACTGAAACCATGTGTTTGATGTATTTGATATCACTCCACTGATTCCACTCCTGGCATTACCACGAACCCGTCCTCCCAAGTTAAGGTGCCACCAACCTCCTGTGACACACACACATTCTTTATATCTTATAAGAGGATTGTTTTCCCTTTGTGAGGTAATGAAAGAGTTGGCGTAGAAAACAGATGTAGGAACAAGGTTGATCTAGAGACCTGTGAAAGACATTGGGCTCATTTAGACACAGCTCAGTGTGTGTGTGATCTTTAAAGCTCTCCAGGGAAATCGTGTCTCGTTTACTACTTGTCTAACAGTGCTACGTCTCTCTCTATACTTGCTGAAGGAGGTATATATTCACGCGTGTGAGAGGTAGTTCTGGCCATTCAGTAAAGTCCACCTGAGCACTTTTATGTTGATCTGAGAGCCTTTCAAGTTCAAGATCTCCACTCCCTCATCCCAACAGTTAAAACACTGTCATCCCAAAAGCTGCACTGTCACGCAAAATCATCCTGCAGTTCCACATTTGGGCATTGTAATTGTGGTCACCCTACTCCCTGCGTGTGTGTGTGTGTGTGTGTGTGTGTGTGCCTGCCTCACTGCCTACCTCACTGCCTGCCTCACTGCCTGCGTGCCTCCCTGTCTGCGTGTGTGTGTGTGTCTGTGTGTCCCCGTGTGTGTGTGTGTGTGTGTGTGTGTATGTCTGTGTGTGTGTGTGTGGTGTGTGTGTATGTGAGTGAGCTCGAGGCTTTAGGCATTAGGCTGTGATCTGTGAAGTGTTGAGCAGCAGCAAGGTTTTACCCTGGCCCAGATGTTTGTCTGTATCTGTGTGTGTGTGTGTCTGTGTGTCCCCGTGTGTGTGTGTGTGTGTGTGTGTGTGTGTCTGTGTGTCCCCGTGTGTGTGTGTGTGTGTGTGTGTGTGTGTGTGTGTGTGTGTGTGTGTGTGTGTGTGTGTGTGTGTGTGCGCGTGTGTGTGTGTGGTGTGTGTGTATGTGAGTGAGCTCGAGGCTTTAGGCATTAGGCTGTGATCTGTGAAGTGTTGAGCAGCAGCAAGGTTTTACCCTGGCCCAGATGTTTATCTGTATCTGTGTGTGTGTGTGTGTCTGTGTGTCCCCGTGTGTGTGTGTGTGTGTGTGTCTGTCTCTCTGTGTGTGTGTCTCTTTGTGTGTCTCTCTGTGTGTGTGTCTCTCCGCGTGTGTGTCTCTATGTGTGTGTGTCTCTCCGTGTGTGTGTCTCTATGTGTGTGTGTCTCTGTGTGTGTGTGTCTCTCCGTGTGTGTGTCTCTATGTGTGTGTGTCTCTCCGTGTGTGTGTCTCTATGTGTGTGTGTCTCTATGTGTGTGTGTCTCTCCGTGTGTGTGTCTCTATGTGTGTTTGTCTCTCTGTGTGTGTGTCTCTATGTGTGTGTGTTTCTCCGTGTGTGTGTCTCTGTGTGTGTGTGTCTCTCCGTGTGTGTGTCTCTATGTGTGTGTGTCTCTCCGTGTGTGTGTCTCTATGTGTGTGTGTCTCTGTGTGTGTGTCTCTGTGTGTGTGTGTCTCTGTGTGTGTGTCTCTGTGTGTGTGTCTCTGTGTGTGTGTGTCTCTGTGTGTGTGTCTCTGTGTGTGTGTCTCTGTGTGTGTGTGTCTCTGTGTGTGTGTCTCTGTGTGTGTGTCTCTGTGTGTGTCTCTCTGTGTGTGTGTGTCTCTGTGTGTGTGTGTGTCTCTGTGTGTGTCTCTCTGTGTGTGTGTGTGTCTCTGTGTGTGTGTCTCTGTGTGTGTGTCTCTGTGTGTGTGTGTCTCTGTGTGTGTGTCTCTGTGTGTGTGTCTCTGTGTGTGTGTCTCTGTGTGTGTGTGTCTCTGTGTGTGTGTCTCTGTGTGTGTCTCTCTGTGTGTGTCTCTATGTGTGTGTGTCTCTGTGTGTGTGTCTCTCTGTGTGTGTGTCTCTGTGTGTGTGTCTCTGTGTGTGTGTCTCTGTGTGTGTGTGTCTCTGTGTGTGTGTCTCTGTGTGTGTGTCTCTGTGTGTGTGTGTCTCTGTGTGTGTGTCTCTGTGTGTGTGTCTCTGTGTGTGTCTCTCTGTGTGTGTGTGTCTCTGTGTGTGTGTGTGTCTCTGTGTGTGTGTCTCTGTGTGTGTGTCTCTGTGTGTGTGTGTCTCTGTGTGTGTGTCTCTGTGTGTGTGTCTCTGTGTGTGTGTGTCTCTTTGTGTGTGTCTCTGTGTGTGTGTCTCTATGTGTGTGTGTCTCTGTGTGTGTCTCTCTGTGTGTGTGTCGCTCTGTGTGTGTCTCTATGTGTGTTTGTCTCTGTGTGTGTGTGTCTCTGTGTGTGTGTCTCTGTGTGTGTGTCTCTGTGTGTGTGTCTCTGTGTGTGTGTGTAATAGTGTCTCTCCCTTTTTCTTTTTGCCTGTGTGTCATAACCATGTTCTCTCCCTCTCTCTCTCTCTCTCTCTTTCCATCCTCTCTTCCTCTTCTCGCTCTACTTCTTTTCCCTGTCTCTCCTGTATAAAAAGGCTGAGCCCCGATGAGGTAGAACCTGGTATAAAGACTATGTAGAGAAAAGCAGGCCAAGAGCTTCACTGGGAGAATAGTAAACGCTGTAACAACTCCTCACATCCTAATATAGAACCTCTATTCCCTACAGGGGAGAAGAGAGAGAGAGATGAGGGAAGAGGGAGGGAGGGAGAGAGAGAGAGAGAGAGAGAGAGAGAGAGAGAGAGAGAGAGAGAGAGACAGAGAGAGAGAGAGACAGAGAGAGAGAGAGAGAGAGAGACAGAGACAGAGAGAGAGAGAGAGAGAGAGAGAGAGACAGAGAGAGAGAGAGAGAGACAGAGAGAGAGAGAGAGAGAGAGAGAGAGAGACAGACAGAGAGAGAGAGACAGAGAGAGAGAGAGAGAGAGAGAGAAACTAGCCAGGGGACATATTTGATGTTAACTGGACACATTCTGTGTTCCTTTAAGAAACACACCGATGCTTCACCTTTCTGGAATAGTCATCACATTCCACAGCAACACAGTATTATTACTATTATTATCAAGTACACATTATGCAGTTTGCTTCAGGGGGCAGAGGGTTTAGGTTGAGCGAGCAAGGTGTGTGTGAGTGTGTGTGTGTGCCTGCTTGCGTGCACATGTGTGTCTGATTGGGTGTGTCTGATTGGGTCGTCGGAGCAACAGAGGGAGCATGCAGGCAGCCAACGAGTCTCCTGGAGAGGAAACTGAGAAGCAGGAAGGGAGCGATTGACCCTCCACCCCTCACACACACAAACACACACACAAACACACACTCTCCAGCCCAGAGGTAGATGGGTTCCAGATGTGCATTGGGCCAGGGGGACTGGTGTTATTCTATCCTGGAGATCCAGTGACTATAGATTGAATAGGACCTACAGTCTCCCCTATAATGGCTCTAGTTGCAGAGAAAATGACTCACTCAGCTATAGACAGAAGAGTGTGTACACTGTGGTCTATTAGTGTTCAGGGTCTCTGACGAATGGTCTGCTGATTAGGAGTGTTGAAGCTATAGTTGCAAAGTAAGGGTATATTACTGTTAACTTTCTAAGTTTACCAGTAAACTACCAACATTTTGGTAACTTTCAAGGATTTTGCAAAACATTCATCACATGACAACTAGTGGCCTTTTAGGGTACTTCAGATTATCACAGGTGTGTAATTATTAAGGGTTGAGGTTGGAGGCTTGAAGTGCTGGGCATCTTGTTATGACGTGCATTATCTAAATTAGGTCCACAGAATTTGACCTAGTAAGAGTGTATTCTATGGAGGAACTTTGAATGTCCCCAGTAGCTAGCTGTGTTCTGTATAATCCAACTGGCACACTCAAGGTTCCAGACCTTTTGTAAAAAAAAAACGTAACTTCCTTCAGGGTGGTGAATGGTTGCTGAGGTGTGTAGGGGGACCATATTGTCCCTTGCACACTTTACTCAAGCAGTGTCAGATTTGTCCATATTCTGGAGTTTAGAATGAATGGATGGCTGCACACACACCTGTATTATGTTCAGCCAATATGTTGTGTGTGTCTTTGAATTAGTCACTTTAGCTCAGTGTTTTGTTGCCAGGTGCTGACAGAGAGAGAGAGAGAGAGAGAGAGAGAGAGAGAGAGAGAGAGAGAGAGAGAGAGAGAGAGAGAGAGAGAGAGAGAGAGAGAGAGAGAGAGAGAGACAGAGAGAGAGACAGAGAGAGAGAGACAGAGAGAGAGAGAGAGAGAGAGTGTGTGTGCAGGCTGTATCAAATAACCATTTACACCAACATGTGAAAATGATTTCTCATACAGCAGGTTTAGACTGTGACGTAGTAGAGACACTGTTCTTCACCCTGTCAGTTCAGCTGAAGAAGGGAAAGATAAAGTCCCTCTGCTAGACACATTGGCAGGTAGTCTACTTCAACACGTACATATTACAGAGGAAGAATGTCTCTCTCTCTTTTCCTCTCTTTCCTTCATCCTTTCATCCCTCTCTTCATTGGATGTGGGGCTAGTGACAGACTCAGTAGCTGAGAAAGGCACAGGGCTCTACTTTCTTCCTCCGCCTGAGAGAATGAATTATTGAGAGTGATGAACTGAAAATAACATGGAGTAGGAGAGGGGAAGGAGGAGAGGAGGGGGGGATGAAGACTCACCCTTCACTCTCCCTCTCTCTCTCGGCCATGGGGCAATGAGGGCACGTTTGCTCAGTGTGTATCTATGTGTGTGTGCCAGCATTGTCAAATATTCAACAACGGTTTGACCAATTTGCCTTCAGATTCAGACGTTTGTCCAGTTTCTCCAAACGTCAAATTTTGAAGTTGCTCCAAAAGTCAAATAGAAAATTTGTTTTTCACACCCTGGTTTGCGTGGTTAAATTTAGGCATCAATTCCGGTTAAGAGTTAATGTTTGGGATAGGGTTAAAACATGCGACCAGTGGAGCGGAGCTCACGGTTTAAAGGTCAATCCCATTTCTGCAGTGGCCGTACAGCATTTACTGTGATGCGGCTTCCGCAGTAGTCAGAGCATTCATACTTCTTGAGCTTCAGGGAGCTGTCACACTCATCCAATAAACTGTTCTGCACCGCACCACTCAGAGTGAATCAGTCTCCACCGCACCACTCAGAGTGAATCAGTCTGCACCGCACCACTCAGAGTGATTCAGTCTGCACCGCACCACTCAGAGTGATTCAGTCTGCACCGCACCACTCAGAGTGATTCAGTCTGCACCGCACCACTCAGAGTGATTCAGTCTGCACCGCACCACTCAGAGTGATTCAGTCTGCACCGCACCACTCAGAATGATTCAGTCTGCACCGCACCACTCAGAGTGATTCAGTCTGCACCGCACCACTCTGAGTGATTCAGTCTGCACCGCACCACTCAGAGTGATTCAGTCTGCACCGCACCACTCAGAGTGATTCAGTCTGCACCGCACCACTCAGAGTGATTCAGTCTGCACCGCACCACTCAGAATGATTCAGTCTGCACCGCACCACTCAGAGTGAATCAGTCTGCACCGCACCACTCAGAATGAATCAGTCTGCACCGCACCACTCAGAGTGATTCAGTCTGCACCGCACCACTCTGAGTGATTCAGTCTGCACCGCACCACTCAGAGTGATTCAGTCTGCACCGCACCACTCAGAGTGATTCAGTCTGCACCGCACCACTCAGAATGATTCAGTCTGCACCACACCACTCAGAGTGATTCAGTCTGCACCGCACCACTCAGAATGATTCAGTCTGCACCGCACCACTCAGAGTGATTCAGTCTGCACCGCACCACTCAGAGTGATTCAGTCTGCACCGCACCACTCAGAGTGACTCAGTCTGCACCGCACCACTCAGAGTGATTCAGTCTGCACCGCACCACTCAGAGTGATTCAGTCTGCACCGCACCACTCAGAGTGATTCAGTCTGCACCGCACCACTCAGAGTGATTCAGTCTGCACCGCACCACTCAGAGTGATTCAGTCTGCACCGCACCACTCAGAGTGATTCAGTCTGATTCAGTATGTTGAGGTAAATATCTGAGTAATATACTTGTATGGATGGATGTCAACCCCAACACATGTTCATGCCATCTTCATCAATCAACTGCATCACAGTTAAACGTTTTTGACGACCACCATCGGTCTGTATGCTAGCTATGCTACCAGCTTATACGAATGAGAGTTAGCATTTAGCAGTCACTTTTTGTAAACCTGAAAGGGACAACTTCTAAATGTTATGCAACGAAAACAGCCAAATATCTACAAATCAGATTTTAGTTACCACTTTGTGGGCCTGTTACAATACGTTAATCATGACTGATTTGACAGTATCCACTTTGTTAGTTCAGATTTGTTGAATGTCTGCCTATCCAGTGTCCTTCCATCCCCACGGTCTGCATTCCATTTACCTCTTTATTGCATCTATCCCCATTGCCTCCCCGATCCCTTTCCAGGAGTTCAAAGTCATTTTAGTGTCTTTGAAATCCCTACACGAGATATCATAACAATGTTTTTAATTTGTGAACTTGTTCTGATAGCCTTTCGTCAAAGTTCTCCATGTTTGTGGTCAAGGAAGTTGTCAAGGAAGTGAGTTTGTGTTTATACAGGATGCACCGCCCCCACCTGCTGTCAACCAATCATGTCAATTTCTCTATGTGGAGCCCTTTGTGAGGTGCACGGCATCACCCTACAGAGCTTGATTTGGCCTGCACAAGCCTCCGGAGGCACCACACTTGCGTCACACTTGCGTACAGAGCCTCCAGACTGCATTTCCTGATCAAGCATACATTGGCTTTTACGCCCATCCACCATTCACAATGCCCCAGCAAAACCCAAGCCTACTTGATAGTCGCTCACCGTTGCCCCCTAGTGGCGGGTTTTGAAGGTATCTCCCGACGTCCTTAGGACATGGCTCCTGAGTGGCCCAGCGGTCTAAGGCACTGCATCTCAGTGCTAGAGGTGTCACTACAGACCCTGGATTGATTCCAGGCTGCATCACAACTGGTCGTGATTTGAAGTCTTATAGGGCGATGCACAATTGGCCCAGCATCGTCTGGGTTTGGTTGGTGTAGGCTGTCCTTGTAAATAAGAATTTGATCTAAACTGACTTGCCTAAGATGGACTTTATTCTCTCTGTCTCTTTCTAACTCACACACATACATACACACAAACAGTGTACATTTTTTTCTGTTTTTAGACTGGCAGATAATAGTCTCTGTAGGAATGTGTGAAATTAGTCTGTAATCAGCTAAGGTTACCCCTCGGGAAGTGTGTGTGTGTGTGTGTGTGTGTGTGTGTGTGTGTGTGTGTGTGTGTGTATGTGTGTGTGTGTGTGTGTGTGTGTGTGTTTGAGTGAGTGTGTGTTTGTTTGTTTGTCTTAAATTGTACTGAAACAGAGACTCCCAGATTGTCTCCCTCTCCTCTCCAATTCTTTTTCTGTTTTATTTTTCTTCCCTCTCTATTTCTCTCTCTCATGTTCAAGGAGTGTGTGTGTGTGTATATATATATATATGTGTGTGTGCCGCTGTCAGTGTGAAATAGAATCAATATTTGTGCAGGAGTTCTGGCGAAGGTCAGGGTCAACGTATGACAGACAGCCCAATGAGACACACACACACACATACACACGTGGAGGTCAGACTGGAATAACAATCACGTAGATTCACCCTGAAGGCTCAGTGTGGTGTGTGTGTGTGTCTGGTGCTAAGCTTCATCGGTCCCCTTGACCACCCTCAGTAATTGAACACCATCCAGGGGACTGAGAGAAGATCCGAGTAGGGCTTGCAGTGTGCTCATGTGTTTCATGTACTTCTGATCTGACAGACTGTGTCACTCTGCATGTGTTACTACACTGTGTGTAGTATGGAATCCTAGAACTAGGTCTACATGTCTGCATATACAAATCATGTCAGAATGTGTGGGGAACTGTGTGTAACAGCATGGCACCAGTTTGACCTCAGAGGTCAGGGGTGAGGGATTAGAGGTCAGGCTAGTTTTGTCCGCCTGTCTCCTTAGCTCTCACTAAAGATTGTAACAATCTATTTGAGGGATCATTGTATATTTTTAGAGGTCCCTCTGGATTACATTTTTCCTCGCACAATGTTGCCCCTTCCTTTTCTCTCTATCTTCTGTCTCAAATTCTTCTTTCTACTTCTGTCTCTCTCTCTCTCACAACCACACAGACACACACCTGTTCTGTTCCGCTGCGTTGAGCCTGAGGCGGGATAGAGGGCGGAGGGTAGAGGGGCTAAGGGTGGAGGGTAGAGGGGCCGAGGGGCTAAGGGTGGAGGGTAGAGGGGCCGAGGGGCTAAGGGTGGAGGGTAGAGGGGCCGAGGGGCTAAGGGTGGAGGGTAGAGAGGCCGAGGGGCTAAGGGAGGAGGGTAGAGGGGCCGAGGGGCTAAGGGAGGAGGATAGAGGGGCCGAGGGGCTAAGGGAGGAGGATAGAGGGGCTAAGGGTGGAGGGTAGAGGGGCCGAGGGGCTAAGGGAGGAGGGTAGAGGGGCCGAGGGGCTAAGGGTGGAGGGTAGAGGGGCCGAGGGGCTAAGGGTGTAGGGTAGAGGGGCCGAGGGGCTAAGGGTGGAGGGTAGAGGGGCCGAGGGGCTAAGGGAGGAGGGTGGAGGGTAGAGGGGCCGAGGGGCTAAGGGAGGAGGATAGAGGGGCCGAGGGGCTAAGGGAGAAGGGTAGAGGGGCCGAGGGGCTAAGGGAGGAGGGTAGAGGGGCCGAGGGGCTAAGGGAGGAGGATAGATGGGCTAAGGGTGGAGGGTAGAGGGGCCGAGGGGCTAAGGGAGGAGGGTAGAGGGGCCGAGGGGCTAAGGGAGGAGGGTAGAGGGGCCGAGGGGCTAAGGGAGGAGGGGTGAGTGTATTTTGGAGGATTCGATATGGTGGGTTGGTTATTAGCATCCTAACTCCTCAGATTAAGGACTAGAGATTAGGATGGAGAGAGAGAGACTCGGGCTGGAGTAACTCACCATACTGACGACTCTATTCCAACCAGACAGAATGATGAAATATACTTACATCTCAACCACACCTTATACCACACAGACACAGAACAGTAGTGGTAGTAGTGGTAGTGCAACGTATTGTGATATGTCACCATGGTAGTCAGTGTATTTATGTGTCTGTACTGTGTAATAAACTGAACCATCTGTTCTCAGACAGTTGTTTATCCAACAACCTGAGTGCATGTTAAGCCACGGAAGACTTGTTTCACTCACTCACTCACTCACTCACTCACTCACTCACTCACTCACTCACTCACTCACACACACTCACACACTCACACACACACACACACACACACACACACACACACACACACACTTTTAGACCTGTCAAATGCAATCTTGTCAGATTTCTCCTCTGATGCTTGATGTATACATTTTTAAATGGGTAAGCCTGAACA
This sequence comes from Oncorhynchus mykiss, assembly GCF_013265735.2. Lineage (NCBI taxonomy): Eukaryota > Metazoa > Chordata > Actinopteri > Salmoniformes > Salmonidae > Oncorhynchus > Oncorhynchus mykiss. The sequence goes on from NC_048572.1 coordinate 76,615,301, forward strand.
AGTGCCAGTATAGCCCACACGTGGGTTTAACACACACACACGTGATGTCCATACACACACATACACACACTGCTCTATGATCCGAGTAATCTGAGGGAGCAGCGTGGTACTCGAGGGGGGCTGAGAAGTGGCTCCATCTTGAAAGCATGTTGCCATGGTGATCATGGTGCTCAACTGCCTGGGCCAGAGATATTTTTCAGCAATTTCCCTTTCTGGAGTGCCACACACACACACACACAATGAAAAAACACACATTCACATTGAAGAGAAACATTATAGAAAATGAAGGGAAGGAGAAAAGTAAGACTGAGAGAAAATACCTGAAGCTAGTCGAGGCCATTTATTGGCTGACCGTTTAAAGGCTGTTGTAAGTGTGAATGAGATTAACATTTTAATTATACACTACGAGTTAGATGCCTGTGTGTCTGTTTACTGATGACTGTCTGTGTTGTTTTGAGAGAGAGAGAGAGAAGCCTCTCTGAATGAAACCTGTCTTTGGTTCAGTGTGGTCTTTGGTTCAGTGTGGTGTGATGAATGCCCAATCTGTAAATGACCAACTTTCAACAAAGTTCATAATCACGCATTGCTCGACTGATGTCAAAACCCTGGCTGGCTGGTATGTGGTTAGCCCAGATAGACCTTTACACTGGACTTCATCGGCTTACTCATTGTGAAGATTTTCTCTCGCTCTCTCTCTCTCTCTCTCACACACACACACACACACACACACACACACACACACACACACACACACACACACAGGAATCGATTACCTACCCTGAAGTGGCACTCTCATTACAACTGGTGTGTTTTCAGATGTAATGGTAAGCTTACGGTTAGGGGTTGAAATCACAGGTGTGGCCAGAAGAAAGTCTTAACAAGGCCAGATGGGGATTTTTTCTGATCTTCACATGGTGTCTTCAATAGTCTAGCTGTGATCATCATATGAGCATACACACAAACACACACACACACACACTCCCCCCTCACACACACACACACACACACACACACACACACACACACACACACACACACACACACACACACACTCCCCCCTCACACACACACACACAAACACACACACACAATCCGCCCTCACACACACAATCCGCCCTCGCACACACGTAGGGTATGTCTTCAGTAGTTGTAGTATAAACACAGTCTGCAGACACCTTATGCATATTTAATAAGACAAGCCTGGATCTGAGACAAGCCTCTTACAGAGACTGGATCTGAGACAAGCCTTTTAAAGAAACTGGATCTGAGACAACCTTCTAACAGAGACTGCATCTGAGACAAGCCTCTTACAGAGACTGGATCTAAGACAAGCCTTTTACACAGACTGGATCAGACACACACACACATCTGATCTGAGAAGACACCCCTCTTTAGCATCATACTGTACACACTATTCACACACACACACTCATCATACTCTGTGTTCATTTACTACCTGAGGAATTGTGTCTGTGTGAGTCTGTGCATGCATCAACCCTATACACTCTTGCTCACACACACATCAATAGAAATTCACCCACTTTTGTGTCTCTGCTGTTAGATCCTCAGTATCTGGTGTGAGTGTGTCTCTGCTGTTAGATCCTCAGTATCTGGTGTGAGTGTGTCTCTGCTGTTAGATCCTCAGTATCTGGTGTGAGTGTGTCTCTGCTGTTAGATTCTCAGTATCTGGCGTGAGTGTGTCTCTGCTGTTAGATCCTCAGTATCTGGTATGAATGTGTCTCTGCTGTTAGATCCTCAGTATCTGGTGTGAGTGTGTCTCTGCTGTTAGATCCTCAGTATCTGGTGTGAGTGTGTCTCTGATGTTAGATCCTCAGTATCTGGTGTGAGTGTGTCTCTGCTGTTAGATCCTTAGTATCTGGTGTGAGTGTGTCTCTGCTGTTAGATCCTCAGTATCTGGCGTGAGTGTGTCTCTGCTGTTAGATCCTCAGTATCTGGTATGAGTGTGTCTCTGATGTTAGATCCTCAGTATCTGGTGTGAGTGTGTCTCTGCTGTTAGATCCTCAGTATCTGGTATGAGTGTGTCTCTGCTGTTACATCCTCAGTATCTGGTGTGAGTGTGTCTCTGCTGTTAGATCCTCAGTATCTGGTGTGAGTGTGTCTCTGCTGTTAGATCCTCAGTATCTGGTGTGAGTGTGTCTCTGCTGTTAGATCCTCAGTATCTGGTGTGAGTGTGTCTCTGCTGTTAGATCCTTAATATCTGGTGTGAGTGTGTCTCTGATGTTAGATCCTCAGTATCTGGTGTGAGTGTGTCTCTGGTGTTAGATCCTTAATATCTGGTGTGAGTGTGTGTCTGGCTTTTTCACCTGTACCTTGAACATATTTTAGGCAAATCATTAATCATTGGGGAGCTACTGTAAGTCCACTAGCACAATCCTCAATGGACTTTAACAGTGTGTGTTTGCGTGTGTGTACAGTGGATTGCGAAAGTATTCAGCCCCTTGGCATTTTTCCTATTTTGTTGCCTTACAACCTGGAATTAAAATGCATTTTTAAGGGGTTTGTATCATTTGATTTACACAACATGCCTACCACTCTGAAGATGCAAAATATTTATATTTTATATTTATTGTGAAACAAATAAGAAATAAGACAAGAAAACTGAAATCTTGAGCGTGCATAACTATTCACCCCCCCCCCAAAGTCAATACTTTGTAGAGCCACCTTTTGCAGCAATTACAGCTGCAAGTCTCTTGGGCTATTTCTCTATAAGCTTGGCACATCTAGCCACTGGGATTTTTGCCCATTCTTCAAGGCAAAACTGCTCCAGCTCCTTCAAGTTGGATGTGTTCCGCTGGTGTACAGAAATCATACCACAGATTCTCAATTGGATTGAGGTCTGGGCTTTGACAAGAACATTCCAAGACATTTAAATGTTTCCCCTTAAAACACTTGAATGTTGCTTTAGCAGTATGCTTAGGGTCATTGTCCTGCTGGAAGGTGAACCTCCGTCCCAGTCTTAAATCTCTGGAAGACTGAAACAGGTTTCCCTCAGGAATTTCCCTGTATTTAGCGCCATCCATCATTCCTTAAATTCTGACCAGTTTCCCAATCCCTGCCGATGAAAAACATCCCCACAGCATTATGCTGCCACCAACATGCTTCACTGTGGGGATGATGTTCTCGGGCTGATGAGAGGTGTTGGGTTTGTGCCAGACATAACGTTTTCCTTGATGGCCAAAAATCTCAATGTTAGTCTCATCTGACCAGAGTACCTTCTTCCATATGTTTGGGGAGTCTCCCACATGCCTTTTGGTGAACACCAAATGTGTTTGCTTCTTTTATTTCTTTAAGCAATGGCTTTTTTCTGTCCACTCTTTACGTAAAGCCTAGCTCTGTGGAGTGTACAGCTTAAAGTGGTCCTATGGACAGATACTTCAGTCTCCGCTCTCGAGCTTTGCAGCTCCTTCAGGGTTATTTTTGGGCTGTTTGTTGCCTCTCTGATTAATGCCCTCCTTGCCTGGTCCGTGAGTTTTGGTGGGTGGCCCTCTCTTGGCAGGTTTGTTGTGGTGGATGGATTTAATGGATTTAATGGTGCTCTGTGGGACGTTCAAAGTTTCAGATTTTTTAAAAACCCAACCCTGATCTGTACTTCTCCACAACTCTGTCCCTGACCTGTTTGGAGAGCTCCTTGGTCTTCATAGTGCCGCTTGCTTGATGGTGCCCCTTGCTTAGTGGTGTTGCAGACTCTGGGGCCTTTCAGAACAGGTGTAAATATACTGAGATCATGTGACATTTAGATTGCACACAGGTGGACTTTATTTAACTAATTATGTGACTTCTGAAGGTAATTGGTTGTACCAGATCTTATTTAGGGGCTTCATAAATACGTTTTACCATTTTTTTGTTTGTTTGTGTTTAAGTAATTTGATTAATTTCACCTCACCAATTTTGACAATTTTATGTATGTCCATTACATGAAATCCAAATAAAAATACATTTAAACTACAGGTTGTAATGCAACAAAACAGGAAAAATGCTAAGGGGGTGAATACTTTTGCAAGGCACTGTATGTGTGTGTATGCCAGAGAGAGAACTCTCTAGGGTCCTTTTCTCTCCTTCCTCTGTCTTCCCTGTTAGATCTTGGCTCATATAACTAGGTGTGTGTGTGTGTGTGTGTGTGTGTGTGTGTGTGTGTGTGTGTGTGTGTGTGTGTGTGTGTGTGTGTGTGTGTGTGTGTGTGTGTCCTGTCAGCTGTTGGCTAAGCTGCGGACCGGCATGGAAAAGAGGCTTTTCTCCTGGGACATTTTTCTTCCGGAGTGTTCTGGTTCTGGAACAGGGACACAAAGGACCTCAAAGCTGCTGCAGACAGACAGATAGATAGACAGACAGAGACAGACAGGGGGCCTCGTGCCAGCCCTGGCGTCCGTACAGTTGCCTGATCAAAACCGCCTTGCCGTACCACTGAGGCTGTGTAGACTAAAACCACTCTACTCTGCACTGACGTGTGTGTGAGTTTGTGTGTGTGTGGGCTTTTTATTTGCCAGAGAAGATTGGGCCACGGTCCCTTCTGTGCTCCTGTTTCTCTGACGGAAAAAGGCACACACTTGTACACACAGGCAGTGCTAAGGTCCATATGGGACTGTGCTAGTGGACTTAGCTCCCCTATGATTCATTATTTTCCTAAATATGGCCAAAATATCGCTGGATCAGCCAGAGAGACTACATGAATGAACGTTAGTGATTTAATAAGAGAGAGTAGAAGAGACTAAATTAATGAACATTAGTGATTTAATAAGAGAGAGTAGAAGGGACATGTAAACTATGAGTGGTCTCTTTAGGCCTTTTCTCAATATTTTAGTTCTGGCATAGGTCCGTTCTCCTCTCATATCTCTATTTTTCTCCCCTCTCAGTTTTTTTCCCTGCTCTCTCTCTTTTTCTCTCTCCTGTTAATTTTGTTCTGCTAGGTAATGTGTCTTTTTAGGTGAGGTTAGTTATGTTGCAGTCTCTTGGTGTGTGTGTTTGAGTGAATTAATGGATACTACTTGGTCACATTTGATGTGAATGTGCCTTCTTTTTGTTTGCATTGAGAGGCATTGGTAGCTCAGTTCCTACTATTCCCTGAGCTACAGCTCACTCTGTGATTGTCTGTGTGTGTGTGTGTGTGTGTGTGTGTGTGTGTGTGTGTGTGTGTGTGTGTGTGTGTGTGTGTGTGTGTGTGTGTGTGTGTGTGTGTGTGTGTGATTTACGGCAGTGCCGAGACGAACGACTCGTTGCTTGATTAAATCCATGACCTTCAGCACCGACACACGCAATCAACACACACTCAACACACACACGCGCTCGTCACACGCAATCAGAACCCAAAGGAATCCATCATGGCATTGATCCATCTGCAGACACACACAAAGCATCTATGGAATTGCGTTTCCAACACCCTCAATCTCCAGACTGTGGATAGGACATGTTCTCTTCAGAGGAGAATAATCACCCCATAATAATCACCCCATTCAGAAAGTATTCAGACCCCTTGACTTTTTCCACGTTTTGTTACATTACAGCCTTATTCAAAAATGGATTAAATAGTTTTTTGCCCTCATCAATCTACATACAATACCACGTAATGACAAAAACAGGTTTTTAGAACTTTTTGCAAATGTATAAAAATAAATATAACTGAAATATTTACATAAGTATTCAGACCCTTTACTCAGTACTTTGTTGAAACACCTTTGACAGCGATTTCAGCCTCGAGTCTTCTTGGGTATAATGCTACGAGCTTGGCACACCTGTTTTTGGGGAGTTTCTCTCGTTCGTTGCTGCACAGACATTTTCAGGTCTCTCCAGAGATGTTCGATTGAGTTCATGTACATGCTCTGGCTGGGCCACTCAAGGACATTCAGAGACTTATCCCGAAGCCACTCCTGCATTGTCTTGGCTATGTGCTTAGGGTCATTATCCTGTTGGGAGGTGAGCTTTTGCCCCAGTCTGAAGTCCTGAGTTCTCTGGAGCAGGTTTTCATCAAGGATCTCTGTACTTTGCTCAGTTCATCTTTCCTTCAATCCTGACTAGTCTCCCAGTCCCTGCCACTGAAAAACATCCCCACAGCATGATGCTGCCACAATTATGCTTCACTGTAGGGGTGGTGGCATGTTTCCTCCAGAAGTGACGCTTGGCATTCAGGCCAAAGAGTTCAATCTTGGTTTCATCAGACCAGAGAATCTTGTTTCCCATGGTCTGAGTCCTTTAGGTGCCTTTTGGCAAATTCCAAACTGGCTATCATGTGCCTTTTCCTTAGGAGTGGCTTCCATCTGGCCACTCTACCATAAAGGCCTGATTGGTAGAGTGCTGCAAAGATGTTTGTCCTTCTGGAAGGTTCTCTCATCTCCACAGAGGAACTCTGGAGCTCTGTCAGAGTGACCATCAGGTACTTAGTCACCTCCCTGACCAAGGACCTTCTCCCCCGATTTCTAAGTTTGGCCGGGCGACCAGCTCTAGGAAGAGTGTTGGGGGTTCCAAACTTCTTCCATTTAAAAATGATGGAGGCCACTGTGTTCTTGGGGACCTTCAATGCTGCAGACATTTTTTGATACCCTTCCGCAGATCTGTGCCTTGAAACAATCCTGTCTTGGAGCACTCCCAATTTTTCAGTTTTTGATTTGTTAAAAAAGTTTTAAATATCCAATAAATGTCGTTCCACTTCATGATTGTGTCCCACTTGTTGTTGATTCTTCACAAAAAAATACAGTTTTATATCTTTATGTTTGTTGCCTGAAATGTGGCAAAAGGTCGCAAAGTTCAAGGGGGCCGAATACTTTCGCAAGGCACTGTATGTAAATAAGCTATTTCAGTTTTTATTTTTAATGCATTTGCAAACATTTCTAAAAGCCTGTTTTCGCTTAGTCATTGTGGGGTATTGTGTGTATATTGATGAGAAAAACCTGTATTTATTCCATTGTTGAATAAGGCTGTAACGTAACAAAATGTGGGAAAAGTCAAGGGGTCTGAATACTTTCCGAATGCAATGTATGTACCATTTAACAGACACTTTTATCCAAAGTGTTACAGCACCTTCATTAGTTTTACAGCACCTTCATTAGTGTTACAGCACCTTCAGTAGTGTTACAGCACCTTCAGTAGTGTTACAGCACCTTCAGTAGTGTTACAGCACCTTCAGTAGTGTTATAACACCTTCAGTAGTGTTTCAGCACCATCAGTAGTGGTACAGCCGATTCAGTAGTGTTATAGCACCTTCAGTAGTGGTACAGCACCTTCAGTAGTGTTACACCACCTTCAGTAGTGTTATAGCACCTTCAGTAGTGTTAAAGCACCTTCAGTAGTGTTACAGCACCTTCAGTAGTGGTACAGCGCCTTCAGTAGTGTTACAGCACCTTCAGTAGTGTTACAGCACCTTCAGTAGTGTTAAAGCACCTTCAGTAGTGTTACAGCACCTTCAGTAGTGGTACAGCGCCTTCATTAGTGTTACAGCACCTTCAGTAGTGTTACAGCACCTTCAGTAGTGTTACAGCACCTTCAGTAGTGTTACAGCACCTTCAGTAGTGTTATAGCACCTTCAGTAGTGTTTCAGCACCATCAGTAGTGGTACAGCCGATTCAGTAGTGTTATAGCACCTTCAGTAGTGGTACAGCACCTTCAGTAGTGTTACACCACCTTCAGTAGTGTTATAGCACCTTCAGTAGTGTTAAAGCACCTTCAGTAGTGTTACAGCACCTTCAGTAGTGGTACAGCGCCTTCAGTAGTGGTACAGCACCTTCAGTAGTGGTACAGCACCTTCAGTAGTGGTACAGCACCTTCATTATTGGTACAGCACATTCAGTAGTGGTACACCACCTTCAGTAGTGTTATATCACCGTCAGTAGTGTTACAGCACCTTCAGTAGTGGTACAGCGCCGTCAGTAGTGTTACATCACCTTCAGTAGTGTTACAGCACCGTCAGTAGTGTTACAGCACCTTCAGTAGTGTTACAGCACCTTCAGTAGTGGTACAGCGCCGTCAGTAGTGTTACATCACCTTCAGTAGTGTTACAGCATCGGCATTAGTGTTATAGCACCTTCAGTAGTGGTACACCACCTTCATTAGTGGTACAGCACATTCAGTAGTGGTACAGCACCTTCAGTAGTGTTACAGCACCTTCAGTAGTGTTACAGCACCTTCAGTAGTGTTACAGCACCTTCAGTAGTGGTACAGCACCTCCAGTAGTGTTACAGCACATTCAGTAGTGTTACAGCACCTCAGTAGTGTTACAGCACCTTCAGTAGTGTTACAGCACCTTCAGTAGTGTTGCAGCACCTTCATTAGTGTTACAGCACCTTCAGTAGTGTTACAGCACCTTCAGTAGTGTTGCAGCACCTTCATTAGTGTTACAGCACCTTCAGTAGTGTTACAGCACCTTCAGTAGTGTTACAGCACCTTCAGTAGTGTTACAGCACCTTCAGTAGTGTTGCAGCACCTTCAGTAGTGTTACAGCACCTTCAGTAGTGTTACACCACCATCAGTAGTGGTACACCACCTTCAGTAGTGGTACACCACCTTCAGTAGTGTTACATTACCTTCAGTAGTGTTACAGCACCTTCAGTAGTGGTACAGCACCTTCATTAGTGTTACAGCACCTTCAGTAGTGGTACAGCAACTTCATTGGTGTTACAGCACCTTCAGTAGTGTTACAGCACCTTCAGTAGTGTTACATCACCTTCAGTAGTGGTACAGCACCTCCATTAGTGTTACAGCACCTTCATTAGTGTTACAGCACCTTCAGTAGTGGTACAGCACCTTCAGAAGTGGTACAGCACCTTCAGTAGTGTTACAGCACCTTCAGTAGTGTTACATCACCTTCAGTAGTGTTACAGCACCTTCAGTTGTGTTACAGCACCTTCAGTAGTGTTACAGCACCTTCATAAGTGGTACAGCACATTCAGTAGTGGTACAGCACCTTCAGTAGTGGTACAGCACCTTCAGTAGTGTTTCAGCACCTTCAGTAGTGTTACAGCACCTTCAGTTGTGTTATAGCACCTTCAGTAGTGTTACACCACCTTCATTAGTGGTATAGCACATGCAGTAGTGGTACAGCACCTTCAGTAGTGGTACAGCACCTTCAGTAGTGTTACAGCACCTCCAGTAGTGTTACAGCACCTTCAGTAGTGGTACAGCACCTTCATTAGTGTTACGGCACCTTCAGTAGTGTTATAGCAGCTTCAGTAGTGGTACAGCACCTTCAGTAGTGTTACAGCACCTTCAGTAGTGTTACAGCACCTTCAGTAGTGTTACGGCACCTTCAGTAGTGTTATAGCACCTTCAGTAGTGTTACAGCACCTTCAGTAGTGTTACAGCACCTTCAGTAGTGGTACAGCACCTTCAGTAGTGTTACAGCACCTTCAGTAGTGTTACAGCACCTTCAGTAGTGGTACAGCACCTTCATTAGTGTTACGGCACCTTCAGTAGTGTTTCATTTGTAACTCTTTTTTACACACTTCAGGTTGTAGACCCCATAGAAAAATAGAAATATAGAAATCAAATTATCTTTGTCTTATTTGTAACCTTGTGTTTTCCAGTTCCCTCCTCTGTCTTACCTTGTAGACCATGTGTAGCGGCAGATTTCTAAGCCTGTATTTTCTTGTTTACCTTTCTCCAGCGTGCAGACCAGGCTCCTACAAGGCCTCAGCGACCGACGCCTACTGCACAAAATGCCCGCCATATAGCTCCTCACACCTGGAGAGAGCCTCCGAGTGTGTGTGTGAGAAAGGCTTCCACCGCGCAGAGACGGACCCACGCTCCATGGCTTGCACACGTGAGTAACACACACACACACAAGAACACACATGCACACTCACTTTGACACACTTGTAGACAAGCACTTCCACAAAACATCAGTTGATTCCATTGTAATTTCGTCTTCTTTGACATAGAGCCTTTTGTAAAAGTATTCATTCACAGAGAGCTCTTCATATACATATCTGACTCACCACCTGAATACAGTATTATGTAGCAAAATGTAAAATGGTGTTTTTTACATTGGATGAAAGTAGAGACTCAGAGCTACAAAAATGTATATTATACACTGCATAGCATCGGACAATTACATTGATGAATACGCTGATTCGGTGAGCGAGTTTATTAGCAAGTGCATCTGTGATGTTAAACCCACAGCGACTATTAAAACATTCCCCAACCAGAAACCGTGGATTGATGGCAGCATTTGGGCAAAACTGAAAGCGCGAACCACTGCTTTTAATCAGGGCAAGGCAACCGGAAACATCACCGAATACAAACAGTGTAGCTATTCCCTCCGCAAGGCAATCAAACAAGCTAAGCGTCAGTATAGAGACAAAGTAGAGTCGAAATTCAATGGCTCAGACACGAGAGGTATGTGGAAGGTTCTACAGTCAATCACGGATTACAAAAAGAAAACCAGCCCTGTTGCGGACCACGATGTGTTGCTCCCAGACAAACTAAACAACTTCTTTGCTCGCATTGAGGACAATACAAAGCCACCGACACGGTCCGCTACCAAAACATGCGGACTCTCCTTCACTGCAGCCAACGTGAGTAAAATATTTAAACATGTTAAAACCCTCGCAAGGCTGCCGGCACAGACGGCATCCCTAGCCGCGTCTTCAGAGCATGCGCAGACTAGCTGGCTGGTGTGTTTACGGACATATACAATCAATCCTTATCCCAGTCTGCTGTTCCCACATGCTTCATGAGGGCCACCATTGTTCCTGTTCCGTCATCATGAAGTGCTTTGAGAGATTAGTCAAGGACCATATCACCTCCACCCTACCTGACACCCTAGACCCACTCCAATTTGCTTACCGCCCCAATAGGTCCACAGACGACCCAATCGCAATCACACTGCACACTGCCCTTACCCATCTGGACAAGAGGAATACCTATGTAAGAATGCTGTTCATCGACTACAGCTCAGCATTTAACACCATAGTACCCTGCAATCTCGTCATTAAGCTCGAGACCCTAGGTCTCGACCTGTGCAACCGGGTCCTGGACTTCCTGGTGAGGGTAGGATACAACATCTCCACCCCGCTGATCCTCAACACTGGGGCCCCACAAGGGTGCATTCTCAGCCCTCTCCTGTACTTCCTGTTCACCCATGACTGCATGGCCATGCATGCTTCCAACTCAATCATCAAGTTTGCAGACGACACTACAGTGGTAGGCTTGATTACAAACAACGACGAGACGGCCTACAGGGAGGAGGTCAGGGCCCTTGGAGTGTGGTGTCAGGAAAATAAACTCAATGTCAACATAACAAAGGAGATGATCGTGGACTTCAGGAAACAGCAGAGGGGGCGGCCCCATATCCACATCGACGGGACGGTAGTGGAGAAGGTGGAAAGTTTTAAGTTCCTCGGCGTACACATCACGGACAAACTGAATTGGTCCACCCACACAGACAGAGTGGTGAAGATTGCGCAGCAACGCTTCTTCAACCTCAGGAGGCTGAAGAAATTTGGCTTGTCACCAAAAACACTCACAAACTTTTGCAGATGCACAATCAAGAGCATCCTTTTGGGCTGTATCACCACCTGGTACGGCAACTGCTCCGCCCACAACCGTAAGGCTCTCCAGATGGTAGTGAGGTTTGCACAACGCATCACCGGGGGCACACTACCTGCCCTCCAGGGCACCTACACCACCCGATATCATAGGAAGGCCAAAAAGATCATCAAGGACAACAACCACCTGAGCCACTGCCTGCGATGTCAGCACAGGTGCATCAAAACTGGGACCAAGAGACTAAAATACATCTTCTATCTCAAGGCCATCAGACTGTTAAAACTTCTTATGGCTGGGGGGCAGTATTGAGAAGCTTGGATGAATAAGTTGCCCAAAGTAAATGGCCTGCTCCTCAGTCTCAGTTGCTAATATATGCATATTATTAGTAGTATTAGATAAAAAACACTCTAAAGTTTCAAAAACTGTTTGAATGATGTCTGTGAGTATAACAGAACTCATATAGCAGGCAAAATCCTGAGGATAAATCAAAACAGGAAGTGAGAAATCTGAGCTTGGTATATATTCAACACAGTTCCCAATGAAATCCCCTTGATATATTAGTGATGTTGCACTTCCTAGGGGTTCCACTAGATGTCAACCATCTATAGAAATTTTAATGAGACTTCTACTGTGTGAGACTGAATGAGAGCAGAATCTATCAGGTGACTGGCAGTCAGACATTTTCTGATCACGCTCATTCCTCATGGTATCCACTTACGTTCCATTGCTCATCAAGACACAAAGGAATACTCCGGTTCGAACTTTATTGAAGCTATATGTTAAAAACATCCTAATGATTGATTCTGTACTTAGTTTGAAATGTTTGCTTATTCCGTAAGCAGTACGTTTTTTTAAAAATCAGACACAGCGGTTGCATTAACTTCTTGACGCACCCCATCCCATCCCTTTAGCGGGATCATTTTCATCAACACCCGCAGAATTGCAGTGCGCCAAATTCAAATAAAATTACTAAACATATTTAATTTTCATGAAATCACAAGTGCAATATAGCAAAGCACAGTTTAGCTTTATGGTAATCCACCTGTCATGTCAGATTTAGAAAATATGCTTTACAGAGAAAGCAATCCAAGCGTTTGTGTGAGTTTATCGATCACTAGACAAAAACATTATGAACACCTAGCACTAAAGTAGCTTGGTCACGAAAATCAGAAAAGCAATAAAATGTATCGCTTACCTTTGATTATCTTCGGATGTTTTCACTCACGAGACTCCCAGTTACACAATAAATGTTCCTTTTGTTCCATAAAGATTATTTTTATATCCAAAATACCTCCACTTGTTTGGCACGTTATGCTCAGAAATCCACAGGCTCGAGCGGTCACAACATCGCAGACGAAAATTCCAAATAGTATCCGTAATGTCCACAGAAACATGTCAAACGTTTTTTATAATCCTCAGGTTGTTTTTAAAATATATAATCGGTAATATATCAACCGGTGCTGTCGCTTTTTCAATAGGAGAGGGAGAGATAATGGCTGCTCACTCTGTTGCGCAAGCAAAACTCATGCGAACACCCAGCTATCCACTGACGCGATGTTATCTTTCTCGCTCATTTTTCCACTCCTCTCATTTTTCTGAAACCATGTCTAAAGACTGGACCCCTTGAGGAAGTGATAGGAAAAGGAATCTGGTTGATATCCGTTTAAATGGAGCAAAGGCAGGCTATGGAACATGGAGCTTTCAAAATAGAAGCCACTTCCTGGTTTGATTTCCTCAGGTTTTCGCCTGCAATATCAGTTATGTTATACTCACAGACAATATTTTGACAGTTTGGGAAACTTTAGAGTGTTTTCTATCCTAATCTGACAATTATATGCATATTCTAGCATCTGGTCCTGAGAGATAGGCGGTTTACTTTGGGAACGTTATTTTTCCAAAAATAAAAATAGTGCCCCCTAGTTTCAAGAGGTTAAAGCGTTTTTCCCTCGTATCTTCTGCTCTCTGCGTCTGACTCCACTGTAATTATATGCATATTCTAGTTTCTGGTCCTGAGAAATAGGCAGTTTCAAATGGGTACGTTTTTCATTCAAAAAATCTAAATACTGCCCCCTAGACTCAACAGGTTAAAAATAATTACAATAAAAATACAGGCACTCATTGAGCAGTGAGCACATGCAGAGCAACATAAGACAAGCAAGACATATCATGCAGACAGGAACTTAGCACAAAAAGCAACAAGACAAAATCCATAAAAGCAACACCTCACCTCACAAGCTACAGACAACATGGAAAGCGGCAATACACAACTTGGGATTATGTTCACAAATCTGATTGGCCTTTATGTCACGGCTGTTGGAAGGAGAGGACCAAAGTGCAGGGTGGTGAGCGTACATTTTCTTTATTTAAATCAAAATGACACCAAACAAAACAATAAACACTACAAACACCAACCGTGACGCTCAAAAGGAAAGTGCTCTAAGCAAAGTCAACTTCCCACAAACGCAGGTGGGAAAAAGGGTACCTAAGTATGGTTCCCAATCAGAGACAACGATAGACAGCTGTCCCTGATTGAGAACCATACCCGGCCAAACACAAAGAAATAGAAAACATAGAACACAAAACATAGAATGCCCACCCCAACTCACACCCTGACCAAACCAAAATAGAGACATAAAAAGGTCAGGGCGTGACACTTTAGCCATGTCTTCATGTTTTTGTGAAAGTGTGATAGGTGGTGCAGTTATGTGTGTCTGATGGCAGTGTATTCCAAACATAGGAAGCTCTCACAGAGAAAGCAGATTGTCTAAATGTGCTTATCCTTAAGGGAACTATACAGTCACCTCTAATGGCAGACCTTGTGGATCTGCTGCCATATGTTTGGGTTTTCTTTTTAACAAAAGTACTGAGTGGAAAGGCCATTTAAGTCAGGCCTTTTCAGATCTTGAATACAAGACATGCGTCGGGACGATGTAACATGCTTTCTGAGGATGTAACAGTGATGATGGTTTTGGGCTTTCTATCAAGCACTTTGAGAGCCTGTTTGTAGACAGACTGAATGGGTTTTAACGTTGTACAGCAAGCTTGGGCCCAACTAGTCAAGCAGTATGTTAAGTGGAGGAGTATCATAGATTTGAAGTACAGTTTTGCTACCTCTATATTCAAAAGAATTTTGTATAAACTGGAAATCAGATACCACCTGGAGCTTCTCCCCTGACACATAGACATCTGTCTCAGTAGCATCTGAAGCCCTCTTTGTGAAGAACATGCAGACAGTTTTTTTTCACATTGAGATGCAAACACGAGTCACTGAGCCTCTTTGTAACCTGGACCATTACAGTAGTGAGTTCTTGTGCAGCTTGTTGTTTGCTCTCTGCATGCTCATATTTCACTGTATCATCTGCATACATCAGACCAGTACAGACAGAAGGCAGATCATTAATGTACAGGCTGATCAGGAGGGACCCCAGTATTGACCCTTGGGGCACGCCCGCATCATAGCTTTGAGTGCTTACATATGCTTCTCATGTGCTTACAATGATGTTTTGATTCTTGCTTGAAACAGTCACTAAAATTATATTTGGTTGTGATCTTTGCTAAATAAAATGTTTGGATGCAGCAGTTGTTAGCTGAATGCTAACACTCATTGATCAAAGCCATCAAAGAGCCTTTTTACTGGTTGAGGTTTAAGTGTTTTTTTATATATAATGCAGCTGATTTTCAATGATGACACAAACATTATATTAAGCAGGACAGTCATACGAGCCTTAAAATCTAATTATAATCCAAAAGTAGTGTGAAATGCACTCACAAGCAACGTGCAAATAGAGGCTTTTTTGCTGGTGTTCTGTAAGAACTCCCCCTTATTCTGTCACCAACTTGTGTGCATCGCCCTTGTACGTCAATTTCATTTTTACTTATTTAATTAACCTTTATTTAACTAGGCAAGTCAGTTAAGAACAAATTCTTATTTACAATGATGGCCTACCCCGGCCAAACCCTAACCCGGACGACGCTGGGCCAATTGTGCGCCGCAATATGGGACTACCAATCATGGCCAGTTGTGATACAGCCTGACTCTATCAGATGACACTGATACCATGATTCATTGATACTCTCTGATACTTAGTGATGCTCCTGTATAGGGTCTGTTTCTAAATCTGTCTGTCTGAGTCTACCGGAGATACTGGGCATCGATGGGCACCAACCACAAACCACATCCTGATGCATCTCCTACAGAGAGAGAGCAAGAGAGAGAGAGAGGGTGGGGGGGAGGGAGAGAGAGAGGAGAAGAAGAGAGAGAGAGGAGAAGAAGAGAGAGAGAGGAGAAGAAGAGAGAGAGGGGAGAAGAAGAGGGAGAGAGAAGAGAGGATTGTAGAGGGGGGTAGAGAGAGAGAGGATTGTAGAGGGGGGTAGAGAGGGAGAGGATTGTAGAGGGGGTAGAGAGAGAGGATTGTAGAGGGGGTAGAGAGAGAGAGGATTGTAGAGGGGGGTAGAGAGAGAGAGGATTGTAGAGGGGGGTAGAGAGAGAGAGGATTGTAGAGGGGGGTAGAGAGAGAGCAGAAGAGAGTATGAGGCACACACAAGTACACCCAGTCAAACCCAGATCAATCACATTCATCGTTGCAGCAGGTGTGATGTGACAGGGGATATCAGCTGGAAATGAGAAACGACCTCTGCAGATGTCACCTCTCCTCGCCACACACACACACACACACACACACACACACACACACACACACACACACACACACACACACACACACACACACACACACACACACACACACACCAGCGCATACACAGGTACATATGCCTGTCACTCACTCGATCTTCTGTCTCTCCATTACTCTCTTTCTACATGCTATAATCTCTCTGTCTTTCCATCACTCTCTTTCTACATGCTATAATCTCTCTGTCTCTCCATCACTCTCTTTCTACATGCTATAATCTCTCTGTCTATCCATCACTCTCTTTCTACATGCTATAATCTCTCTGTCTCTCCATCACTCTCTTTCTACATGCTATAATCTCTCTGTCGTTCCATCACTCTCTTTCTACATGCTATAATCTCTCTGTCTCTCCATCACTCTCTTTCTACATGCTATAATCTCTCTGTCGTTCCATCACTCTCGTTCTACATGCTATAATCTCTCTGTCTTTCCATCACTCTCTTTCTACATGCTATAATCTCTGTCTCTTCATCACTCTCTTTCTACATGCTATAATCTCTCTGTCTCTCCATCACTCTCTTTCTACATGCTATAATCTCTCTGTCTATCCATCACTCTCTTTCTACATGCTATAATCTCTCTGCCTCTCCATCACTCTCTTTCTACATGCTATAATCTCTCTGTCGTTCCATCACTCTCTTTCTACATGCTATAATCTCTCTGTCTCTCCATCACTCTCTTTCTACATGCTATAATCTCTCTGCCTCTCTCTCTCTGGGAAGGAAGTGATGAGATGAGCTTGTTTGGGTGGATTGAAAGGTGAGGACAGGTTAGGATGTGAGAGAGGAGAGGTGTTAGAAAGAGTTGAAAAGGGGGTGAAATAGGGGTGAGAGAGGAGTGTAAATTACAACATGGAAGAGCTGAGATCAGTAGAGAACACGAAGAAGGGAGAGGAGGATAGGGGAGATGAGAGGATGTGAGAGGGAAGGGAGAGAGAGAGAGGGGAGAGAGAGAGAGAGAGAGAGAGAGAGAGAAAGAAAGAAAGAAAGAAAGAAAGAAAGAAAGAAAGAGGATATGGGGGGAAGGGAGAGGAGTGGATGTGAGCGGGAAGGGAGAGGAAGATAGGGGAGAGAGGAGAGGATGTGAGGGGGAAGGGAGAGGAACAGCGGAGAGGGGGAAGGGAGAGGAGGATAGGGGAGAGAGGAGAGGATGTGAGGGGGAAAGGAGAGAGAGAGAGAGAGAGAGAAAGAAAGAAAGAAAGAAAGAAAGAAAGAAAGAAAGAAAGAAAGAAAGAAAGAAAGAAAGAAAGAGGAGAGGATATGGGGGAAGGGAGAGGAGAGGATGTGAGCGGGAAGGGCGAGGAAGATAGGGGAGAGAGGAGAGGATGTGAGGGGGAAGGGAGAGGAACAGCGGAGAGGGGGAAGGGAGAGGAGGATAGGGGGAGAGGAGAGGATGTGAGGGGGAAGGGAGATAGAGAGGAGAGGAGAGGAGAGGAGAGGAGAGGAGAGGAGAGGAGAGGAGAGGAGAGGAGAGGAGAGGAGAGGAGAGGATATGGGGGGAAGGGAGAGGAGAGGATGTGAGCGGGAAGGGAGAGGAAGATAGGGGAGAGAGGAGAGGATGTGAGGGGGAAGGGAGAGGATGATAGGGGAGAGAGGAGAGGATGTGAGGGGGAAGGGAGAGGAAGATAGGGGAGAGAGGAGAGGATGTGAGGGGGAAGGGAGAGGAAGATAGGGGAGAGAGGAGAGGATGTGAGGGGGAAGGGAGAGGAGAGGATGTGAGCGGGTAGGGAGAGGAAGATAGGGGAGAGAGGAGAGGATGTGAGGGGGAAGGGAGAGGACGACAGAGAAAGGGGCATACATTAGACTGCCTGTCACACATCATCTGCTGTCATCAGATAGGCAGCCTCTATTTCCCCCTGGCCCTAACCTGCTGCCCTTTACAGAGGCCTGCCACTGGGCAGCCTGATCAGGAAAGGCCCAGGCTTTACAGGCCCCCTGGGCCTCACTACTCCTCTTGCTGTTGATGAGATGTCATCAGCTCAGAGCCTGAACCACCATTTATCATCCCAGCACACACGAGGACACATATGCATATACGCATGCACACACATGCACACGCATACACACATACGCACACCATAGACACACACCATAGACACACACCATAGACACACACTCACCGCCTCGCCCCTCTCTCCTCCTCAGGTCCATGTTCTGCTCCAGAGAACCCCATCTCCACTGTCAATGAGACGTGTGTCACACTAGAATGGAGTCCCCCTCTTGACATGGGAGGCCGAGGTGACATCACCTACAGCCTCCACTGCAGGAAGTGCTCCGGCGACCGCAGGAAGTGCACGCCCTGCGGTAACGGCGTACATTTTGTGCCGAGGCAGTTTGGTCTCTCTGTGACTATGGTGATGGTCACTGACCTGCAGCCACACAGCAATTACAGCTTCACCATTGAGAGCCTGAATGGAGTTTCTGACCTGAGTCCTACACCCAGAGGAGCTGTGATAGTTAATGTCACCACCAGCCAGACAGGTAGGAACTCACAGCCATACATATATGCTTAGGCTCGCATATAGACACACACACATTACAGCCTCAGTGTTGAAGCAGTCAATGCCACTCAGTCATGTTCACTGGACTACTGTCTAACACACACACATGAGCCCAAGCCCTTCACCCAGGGCTCATGACTATGCATCAGGCTTATCAGGCTCTGCTGAATACTCTCAATTACTACTTGTTTACATTTGCTGCTCATTGGATCCAGCCACATATATGAAATGAGTGTGTGTGTGTGTGTGTGTGTGTGTGTGTGTGTGTGTGTGTGTGTGTGTGTGTGTGTGTGTGTGTGTGTGTGTGTGTGTGTGTGTGTGTGTGTGTGCGTGTGTGTGTGTGTGTGTGTGTAGGACATGTAGGGGATGTGTCAGTAAGGGGTGATGAGAGGAGAGGATTGGGAGAGGAGGTGAGGGGTGATGAGAGGAGGATAGGAGTGTGAGAGGAGGTGAGGAGTGGGAGAAGAGGTGAGTGGGAGAGGAGGTGAGTGGGTGAGGGGTGATGAGAAGATGTGAGGAGTGATGAGAGGAGGAGTGTGAGTGGAGTACGAGAGGAGGTGAGGGGTGATGATAAGATGTGAAGGGCAATGAGAGGAGGAGAGGAGTAAAAGAGGAGGAGAGGGGCAATGATAGGAGGAGAGGAGTGGGAGAGGAGGTGAGGGGTGATGAGAAAAGGAGAGGATTGGGAGAGGAGGTGAGGGGTGATGAGAAGATGTGAGGGGTGATGATAGGAGGAGTGGGAGAGGAGAGGAGTAGGAGAGGAGGAGAGGGGCAATGAGAGGAGGAGAGGAGTGGGAGAGGAGGTGAGGGATGATGAGAGAAGGAGAGGAGTGGGAGAGGAGGAGAGGGGCAATGAGAGGAGGAGAGGAGTGGGAGAGGAGGTGAGGGGTGATGAGAGGAAGAGAGAAGGAGATGAGTGGGAGAGGAGGATAGGGGCGATGAGAGGAGGAGAGGAGTGGGAGAGGAGGTGAGGGGTGATGAGAGAAGGAGAGGAGTGGGAGAGGAGGAGAGGGGCAAGGAGAGGAGTGGGAGATGAGGTGAGGGATGATGAGAGGATGAGAGAAGGAGAGGAGTAGAAGAGGAGGTGAGGGGTGATGAGGTGAGGGGGAATGAGAGGAGGAGAGGATTGGGAGTGGAGGAGAGGTGGAATGAGAGGAGAGAAAGAGGAATGGGAGAGGAGGTGAGGGGGAATGAGGGGAGGAGAGGATTGGGAGTGGAGGAGAGGAGTGGGAGAGGGAGAGGAGGTGAGGGGTGATGAGAGAAGGAGAAGAGTGGGAGAGGACGAGAGGAGTGGGAGGTGAGGAGGGGGGAGGAGGTGAGGAGCGAGGAGAGGATTGGGAGAGGAGGAGAGGAGTGAGAGCGGAGGTGAGGAGTGGGAGAGGAGGTGAAGGGGAATGAGAGGAGAGGATTGGGAGTGGAGGAGAGGGGCGATGAGAGGAGGACTTGAGTGGGAGAGGAGGAGAGGGGCGATGAGAGGAGGAGTTGAGTGGGAGAGGAGGAGAGGGGCTATGAGAGGAGGAGAGGAGTGGGAGCGGAGGTGAGGAGTGGGAGAGGAGGTGATGGGCGATGAGAGGAGGAGAGGAGGAGAGGAGTGGGAGCGGAGGTGAGGAGTGGGAGAGGAGGTGAGGGGCGATGAGAGGAGAAGAGGATTGGGAGAGGAGGAGAGGGGCAATGAGAGGCCTTGTACAGCACTTTGAGATATCAGCTGATGTACGAAGGGCTATATAAATACATTTGATTTGATTTGAGAGGAGAGGAGAGGAGTGGGAGAGGAGGAGAGGAGTGGCAGTAAAGGAGAGGGGCGATGAGAGGAGGAGTTGAGTGGGAGAGGAGGAGTGGGCTATGAGAGGAGGAGAGGAGTGGGAGAGGAGGAGAGGGGTGATAGGAGGAGAGGACATTAACCTTGTTAACAGTTCCACATGTCTCCCCTGCTGTCACACACTGCTCCTCTTAACATGTCACACACACACACACACACACACACACACACACACACACACACACACACACACACAAACACCTACCTGTGCCCACCGAGCACTCTGTGGTGAGGGGGTGAAAGTGAAGAGATAGCGATGTACATCACGGAACCCCTCAGAGACACCCATCGGCTTACTCAGCACACACACACATGCACACACACGCACGCACAGATACAGACACACAAAGTCATTACATACACATGTGCACATACAGTATGTGACCCCCTCTTTGTTCTTTCATTAGCTAAGTTCTACACTCTGCAGAGAACTGTCATTATAGCACAGTGGTAATCAATCTATAAATCTCGTTTCCTCACTCTCTTCCTCCCCAGCTGTCTCTCTCTTCCCTCATTCTTCCTTTCTATTTCCTCCCCCACTGTCTCTCTCCTTTTCTCCTGGTAGTCTGTGTGGTTAACCTATATATCTGTCTGTAACTCTTTCTGTCTGTTTCTCTCTCTCTGTAGTGAGTGTGGTTAACCTATATCTCTGTCTGTCTGTCTGTCTGTCTGTCTGTCTGTCTGTCTGTCTGTCTGTCTGTCTGTCTGTCTGTCTGTCTGTCTGTCTGTCTGTCTGTCTGTCTGTCTGTCTGTTTGTCTGTCTGTCTGTCTGTCTGTCTGTCTGTCTGTCTGTTTCTCTCTGTAGTGAGTGTGGTTAACCTATCTCTCTCTCTCTCTGTCTGTCTGTCTGTCTGTCTATTTCTCTCTTAGTGAGTGTAGTCCTGAAGGAGAGGAGGAGTAAGGACAGTATCACTCTGGCGTGGCAGGGCCCTGACAGACCCAATGGAGCCATAGTGGAGTATGAAGTCATTTATTATGAGAAGGTGAGTCACATACACACCTCCATTTCTCTCTCCTTCTCTTCTCCTCTCATCTCATCCCTCTCTTCTATTCTTACTTATTGTCAGACTCAGACCTGAAAATCCCAGTGTGGACTCTCTAGCCAGTGTTTAATGGATCTGATAAGCACAGGAGTGCACTTGATTTAGCTCACTCTGCACATTGAATGGCCCCGAAAGGGAAGTTTATGTCCACCAAGGGCAGCAGGCAGGCTAAATAAAACAGGAACGTGAATGAAGAGAACAAGAGAAGAGAGGAGTGGGAAGTCTGTGTGTGTGTGTGTCTGTGTCTGTGTGTGCGTGTGTGCGTGTGTGTGTGTGTGTGTGTGTGTGTGTGTGTGTGTGTGTGTGTGTGTGTGTGTGTGTGTGTGTGTGTGTGTGTGTGTGTTTGTGTGTGTGTGTGTTATTGGCAGGGATCAGTGGTAATATTCCACAGTAACAGTGTTAATCAGTGTAGTGAAGCTCCTCTCATTAGAGAAGGTATCATAGGCACTGCAAGGAGGTTTTTCACTGACACACACACTCACTTAACATCTCTCTCTCTCTCTCATATATATCTCTCTCTCTCCATCTATTTCTCTCCATCTGTCTCTCTCTCTTCCTCTCCCATTAGAACCAGAGAGAGCAGAACTACACAGTCCTAAAGACCAGGTCCAATGTGATGACTGTAGACGGTCTAAAGCCTGGTACTACATATGTGTTCCGTGTCCGAGCTAGAACCGACGGGGGATACGGCAACTATGGAGGAGAGATAGAACTGGAGACCAGCCATGAAGGTTTCTTCCTCTTCCTCTCTCTCTGCTGTGTCTTTTAATGTTTCTCTGTCTCCGCCTATCATCCTCTTCTGGACTCTCTTCATCTTCCTTCTCTCCTCTCTTCTTTTACCTCTGCAATATCTCACCTCTACCTCTTCACCTCCATTCCTAGGGCTGGGTGATATGGACAAAATATCGTAGCAAAATATCTGTCTTATTTTGTGCGGTATTTGATGGTTTCTGAATGAAACACGTTTCTAAATACAGTACCAGTTAAAAGTTTTAGAACACCTACTCATTCAAGGGTATTTCTTTATTTTTACTATTTTCTCCATTGTAGAATAATTGTGAAGACATCACAACTATGAAATAACACATATGGAATCATGTAGTAACCACATATGAAATCATGTAGTAACCAAAAAAGTGTTAAACAAATCAAAATATTTTTTAAATTTTAGCTTTTTCAAAGTAGCCACCCTTTGCCTTGATAGCTTTGCACACTCTTGACATTCTCTCAACCAGCTTCACCTGGAATGCTTTTCCAGCAGTCTTGAAGGAGTTCCCACATATGCTGAGCACTTGTTGACTGATTTTCCTTCACTCTGCGGTCCAACTAATCCCAAACCATCTCAATTGGGTTGAGGTCGGGTGATTGTGGAGGCCAGGTCATCTGATGTAGCACTCCATCACTCTCCTTCTTGGTCAAATAGCCCTTACACAGCCTGGAGGTGTGTTGGGTCATTGTCCTGTTGAAAAACGAATTATAGTCCCACTAAGCACAAACCAGATGTGATGGCGTATCACTGCAGAATACTGTGGTAGCCATGCTGGTTAAGTGTGCCTTCCAAATAAATCACAGACAGTGTCACCAGCAAAGCACCATCACACCTCCTCTTCCATGTTTTACGGTGGGAACCACACAAGAAGAGATCATCTGTTCACCTACTCTGTGTCTCACAAAGACACTAATGTTGGAACCAAAAATCTCAAATTTGGACTCATCAGACTAAACAACATATTTCCACCAGTCTAATGTCCATTGCTCATGTTTCTTGGCCAAAGCAAGTCTCTTCTTATTATTGGTGTCCTTTAGTAGTGGTTTCTTTGCAGTAATTCAACCATGAAGGTCTGATTCACACTGTCTCCTCTGAACAGTTGATGTTGAGATGTGTCTGTTACTTGAACTCTGTGAAGCATTTATTTGAGCTGCAATTTCTGAGGCTGGTAACTCTAATGAACTTATCCTCTGAAACAGAGGTAACTCTGGGTCTTTCTTTCCTGTAGCGTTCCTCATGAGAGCCAGTTTCATCATAGCGCTTCATGGTTTTTTCAAAGTTCTTGAAATTTTCCAGTTTGACTAACGTTCACGTCTTAAAGTAATAATGGACTGTTGTTTTTCTTTGCTTATTTGAGCTGTTCTTGTCATAATATGGACTTGGTCTTTTACCAAATAGGGCTATCTTCTGTATACTATCCCTACCTTGTCACAACACAACTGATTGACTCAAAGACATTAAGAAGGAAAGAAATTCCACAAATATACACTGCTGGGGCGGCAGGTAGCCTACTGGTTAGAGTGTTGGACTAGTAACCGAAAGGTTGCAAGGTCAAATCCCTGAGCTGACAAGGTACATATCTGTCGTTCTGCCCCTGAACAAGGTACAGTGCCTTGCGAAAGTATTCAGCCCCCTTGAACTTTGCGACCTTTTGCCACATTTCAGGCTTCAAACATGAAGATATAAAACTGTATTTTTTTTGTGAAGAATCAACAACAAGTGGGACACAATCATGAAGTGGAACGACATTTATTGGATATTTTAAACTTTTTTAACAAATCAAAAACTGAAAAATTGGGCGTGCAAAATTATTCAGCCCCCTTAAGTTAATACTTTGTAGCGCCACCTTTTGCTGCGATTACAGCTGTAAGTCGCTTGGGGTATGTCTCTATCAGTTTTGCACATCGAGAGACTGAAATTTTTTCCCATTCCTCCTTGCAAAACAGCTCGAGCTCAGTGAGGTTGGATGGAGAGCATTTGTGAACAGCAGTTTTCAGTTCTTTCCACACATTCTCGATTGGATTCAGGTCTGGACTTTGACTTGGCTATTCTAACACCTGGATATGTTTATTTTTGAACCATTCCATTGTAGATTTTGCTTTATGTTTTGGATCATTGTCTTGTTGGAAGACAAATCTCCGTCCCAGTCTCAGGTCTTTTGCAGACTCCATCAGGTTTTCTTCCAGAATGGTCCTGTATTTGGCTCCATCCATCTTCCCATCAATTTTAACCATCTTCCCTGTCCCTGCTGAAGAAAAGCAGGCCCAAACCATGATGCTGCCACCACCATGTTTGACAGTGGGGATGGTGTGTTCAGGGTGATGAGCTGTGTTGCTTTTACGCCAAACATAACGTTTTGCATTGTTGCCAAAAAGTTCAATTTTGGTTTCATCTGACCAGAGCACCTTCTTCCACATGTTTGGTGTGTCTCCCAGGTGGCTTGTGGCAAACTTTAAACAACACTTTTTATGGATATCTTTAAGAAATGGCTTTCTTCTTGCCACTCTTCCATAAAGGCCAGATTTGTGCAATATACGACTGATTGTTGTCCTATGGACAGAGTCTCCCACCTCAGCTGTAGATCTCTGCAGTTCATCCAGAGTGATCATGGGCCTCTTGGCTGCATCTCTGATCAGTCTTCTCCTTGTATGAGCTGAAAGTTTAGAGGGACGGCCAGGTCTTGGTAGATTTGCAGTGGTCTGATACTCCTTCAATTTCAATATTATCGCTTGCACAGTGCTCCTTGGGATATTTAAAGCTTGGGAAATATTTTGTATCCAAATCCGGCTTTAAACTTCTTCACAACAGTATCTCGGACCTACCTGGTGTGTTCCTTGTTCTTCATGATGCTCTCTGCGCTTTTAACGGACCTCTGAGACTATCACAGTGCAGGTGCATTTATACGGAGACTTGATTACATACAGGTGGATTGTATTTATCATCATTAGTCATTTAGGTCAACATTGGATCATTCAGAGATCCTCACTGAACTTCTGGAGAGAGTTTGCTGCACTGAAAGTAAAGGGGCTGAATAATTTTGCACGCCCAATTTTTCAGTTTTTGATTTGTTAAAAAAGTTTGAAATATCCAATAAATGTCGTTCCACTTCATGATTGTGTCCCACTTGTTGTTGATTCTTCACAAAAAAATACAGTTTTATATCTTTATGTTTGAAGCCTGAAATGTGGCAAAAGGTCGCAAAGTTCAAGGGGGCCGAATACTTTCGCAAGGCACTGTAGTTAACCCACTGTTCCTAGGCTGTCGTTGTAAATAAGAATATGTTCTTAACTGACTTGCCTAAGTAAAAATCAAATAAAAAAACAAGGCACAGCTGTTAATTAACTGAATGGCATTCCAGGTAACTACCTCATGAAGCTGGTTGAGAGAATGCCAAGAGTGTGCAAAGCTGTCATGTAGGCAAAGAATCTAAAATCAAAAATATATTTTGATTTGTTTAACACTTTTTTTGGTTACTACATGATTCCATATGTGTTATTTCATGGTTTTGACGTCTTCACTATTATTCTGCAATGTAGAAAATAGTAAAAACAAAGGCAAATCCTTGAATGAATGTCCAAACTTTTGACTTGGCCCAAGCATTTTAACGGTCTTTCTCCATTCTGATTGTTTTATAACAAACCAAACTAGAACAAAGATGACAGTAAAGTTGTCCAATTTATATAACTGTTCATTTATTTAGCAGTGCACCAAAATATCTTTCTAGACGGTATTGTAAATATCCATACCGGTATGCCTTAACGGCATACCTTATAAGAAAGATATATCTCCCAGCTCTGCTTACTCCTCCCTTTTTCTACTGTCTTTCAGTCTCATATTGGAAGGACATGAAAATCCAGCTCATGACATTGTCTCAAATTCAACTAGGGCTGTGACGATTATGGAATTTTGGGTAATAATTAATTGTCATGCAATTGACGGTTTTTAAATTGTAATTTTTGTTGAACTTTTTTTGTTGTTGCTATGGTCGCAACAAGATCTCATTGTTTTCCTTAGAAATTCTAAGTATTTATGATGATCTATTTTTGACACTGTATTTCCACGTGGTCACAGGGTTAATTCCACTTGGTTGCAGGGTTAAAACCGAGTGGTTAAGGTTTTGGCTATGGTTTGGGGAAGGCTTAAAACAAAATAGTAATAAAAAAAAAACTTCCTATTCCATCAAGTGTAATCAAGTATTATCATGGCTTACTAGAGCCTTGTGAACTGGGATGGCGCAGTGGTCTGAGCAGCACGGCTCCAAGCATCAGGAGTTCGCTCCCAGTGCTGAGCAATCAATTGTTAGTGTCGAGGGAGGCATATATCGACATTCTCAATACTACGTCTTTTTAATCTGATGACATACCATACCCAATGAATACAACATAGGTTTGGTGACACCTTCGTCTCAAAAACAAATGCTTTTGACTGCTTGGATCTTTTGGAAATTAAGCTTTTCCTCCTGAATATGTCGTTCTGCGAGTAAAATAATTACTTACTTTACCCTCCTAATGGAAAAATAAAAACTGCTATTGGGTAAACTATATTTACTAATGTCTGAAAATTAAAGTTGAACCCCCCCAAACTCCTAAAATATATGTAAGACAAATCATTGTTTTACTTCACCATTATTGTTCATAATTGTCGGTTACATGATTGTATGATTATTGTGCCAGCCCTATGTTCACCTCGACTGAATATCGATCATGTAAATCAAATGTGAATCTGATCAATCGTTTAGTTCAAGTTCATGAAATGAAAACCAAAGATTGAGCTGACTGAATATTAGTCATATCAATTCTACGAAGTGGGATCAATGTTATTGTTGATTACTTACTAAGTCTTCTTCGTGTGTGTGTTTGATGTTAGGGAATGGAATAGAAGACCAATGGCCATCTATCGCTGCCCGGCGGCATTGATTTGCCTGAATGGGCTGGCTGCCCATGCACACGCACACGCACACACGCACACACACACAAATGCATGCTCGTGCTTGGCTAAACTTGATAAATGAGGTATTTGTTTTGAGTAATGGCCCGATTATTGCAGTGTAAAAATCAATGTAGTTTCACAGAAACTTTTAAAGCAGGCTTGTTATGTACAATGTTAACATATCCATTTGGACAGCACAGGAAAACTCTCATGTATTTACAGTCTCCTGTGTTTGAGGAATATTGAAATGGAAAATGCTTTTTTTATCATGAAAGAGTGTGCTGAGAACATTCTCTTTCAATCTCCCTTTCTCTTTCTCTCACTCTCTTACACGCACGCGCACACACACACTCACACACACACACACACACACTCACACACACACACACACACACACGCACGCGCACACACACACTCACAAGCTGGAGTCTTTGCCACCAAAGTCAACGACAGTTATCTCTGCTTCTACACAGCAAGCGGTACAGACACAACAAGTCTGGAACCAACAGGACCCTGAACAGCTTCTAACCCCAAACCAGAAGACTGCTCAATAGTTAGTTAAATAGTTAATCAAATGTCTACTCAGACTTTCTGCATTGACCCCTTTTTTGTGCTAACTTTTTTTAATCATCATATGCTGCTACTCTTTACTATCTGTCACTTTATTCCTAGTTACACCACCGTTCAAAGGTTTGGGGTCACTTAGAAATGTCCTTGTTTTTGAAAGAAAAAAACATTTAGTTCCAACCAGCATAGAAAGAGGAGTGGGAGGCAACAGTGCACAACTGAACAAGAGGACAAGTACATTAGAATGTCTAGTTTGAGAAACAGACATCTCACAAGTCCTCAACTGGCAGCTTCATTAAATGGTACCCCCAAAACACCACTCTCAACTTCAATAGTGAAGAGGCGACTCCGGGATACTGGCCTTCTGGAGTCGCCTCTTCACTGTTGACGTTGAGACTGTTGTTTTTCAGGTACTATTTAATGAAGCTGTCAGTTGAGGACTTGTGAGATGTCTGTTTCTCAAACTATACACTCCAATGTACTTGTCCTCTTGCTCAGTTGTGCACAGGGGCCTCCCACTCCTCTTTCTATTCTGGTCAGAGCAAGTTTGCGCTGTTCTGTGAAGGGAGTAGTACACAGCCTTGTACGAAATCTTCAGTTTCTTGGCAGTTTCTCACATGGAATAGCCTTTATTTCTCAGAATGATCAATTAGCCTTTTAAAATGATACACTTGGATTAGCTAACACAACGTGCCATTGGAACACAGGAGTGACCATTGCTGATAATGGGCCTCTGAACGTCTATGTAGATATTCCATTAAAAAAAAACTACAACAGTCATTTACAACATTAACAATGTCTACACTGTATTTCTGATCACACACATAGACACACCTTCTCACAATGTGTTAACCCTTTCTCTTGCCTGTGATTCCCTGTCTCAGACATGTTGGCCATAGGAGACCCTAACCAGTCTACTATCCTGGCTGTGTCCATCACTGGAGGCATCGTACTGCTCATCTTCCTGGTGGCCTGCTTTGTTGTCAGTGGCAGGTAAGAGTGCTACACACACACTCCCACACACACTGAAATGTACCTTCAGGCAAAATTAGCTAATGTTCAGCGAAGGTCATTTGTAAACCCAGTGGTGTTATATGCAGGCTAGACTAGTGAGTCAAATTAAAGAAGAGAACCAGAGAGAAGAAATGAGATAGGAGGAGGAGAGGAGGAAAGGAGAGAACTCTTCTTGGATGCAGTCCAGACAGTCTGAGTTAGGCTCCAGCTCTCCTGTACCAAAGGAGGAGAGGAGAGAGAGATGACAGGCCAGTGATTTATAATGTCTGTAAATTAATGCTTATCCTATATACGCACTGACTAGATTAAAGAGCTATTTTTCCCCTCGACACACACACATTGACATACCGTACACACACACACTTCTGAGGTCTGTAAAAACATTAGTATTGATTAAGGGTGATTGCCTATCAGGCTGAGTGCCCTATTAATTATTGACTGGGTGAAATCTAGTTAGTGGATACCGTCCTAATCACACACACACACACACACACACACACACACACACACACACACACACACACACACACACACACACACAATAACATACAAATACACACATAAAACACGCTCACATACGTAAAAGTTGAAAGGTTGAAGAAGAAAATGGCAAGACAGGCTAGATGGCCGACAGGCAGGGTGTTAATCCTGGTTTACTAAAAGTACACACAGACACACACATACAGCTAATCAGATTTCACAGGCTGGAAGGCAGGCGAGGTGTTAACTAGGTTTTACAGGGGGGTCGATATACCGCCAACAATTACCTCTCCCTCCAACCCTCTTTTCTGATTGTGACTTGATGGGATGCAGTTAATGTCAGAAAGTGACTGTTCACAGCAGGTTAGGATAACTCATGTATCTGGTTAGGAGAACTCACGTAGCAGGTTAGGAGAATTGATGTAGCTGGTTAGGAGAAGTCACGTAGCTGGTTAGGAGAACTCACGTAGCTGGTTAGGAGTACTCACATAGCAGGTAGCTGGTTAGGAGAATTCACGTAGCAGGTTAGGATAACTCACGTAGCAGGTAGCAGGTTAGGAGAACTCACGTAGCAGGTAGCTGGTTAGGAGAACTCACGTACCAGGTTAGAACAACTCGCGTAGCAGGTAGCAGGTTAGGAAGAACTCAAGTAGCAGGTTAGGATAACTCACGTAGCTGTTAGGATAACTCACGTAGCTGTTAGGAGAACTCACGTAGCAGGTTAGGAGAATTTGTGTAGCAGGTCGGCGGGATTGACGTAGCAGGTTAGGACAATTAGGTTGAAGATAAATTTCACTGCTGCTCTATTTCACTATAAATGTACATTAATATGTTATTAACATATCATATGTGTCATGAAAAATTTGAATATCCTCACTTACCCGCAAATACCGAGCTTTTCTGCGTCTCACCAGTAGAATTAGGACAGCTACATTTCCTGGTTGTAAGCAAACCACAATATCCAGAGTTCTTGGCGATTTCAGGACGTAGTACCGGCCTGTGTATCCAGTTGACGTGAGAAATATCAAAATGTCTGCATTTGTAGCCAGCACTTTCAGCCAGAGGATTTCGAAACGGAACTGAAGTCTCAACTGATGGGGTTGCCATGGCGTCGAACATCGATTTTCCCCTTCACTTCAAAGATGAAGTCATCCGATCAGCCAACATCAGAGCAGCAGAAAACAAGTCAAGCTGTGGTAACGTAACTAACATTACCTAGCTAACTAGCTAGCTGGCGAACTACATTTATTTATCTAAACCAAAATCTAGCTAGCTGGCTTTCATAATACGCTGGCTTGACATTGCAAAGCTTATCAGTGTAATTAGCAAGCTGCTATCTGGTGATGTGATTTGTAACTTTGCAGGGTGACGTTAGCTTCGTTAGGTTACGTTAGCTAACCGTTAGCTATCTAGCTAACTAACTATTGCAGAGACTAACTATGTGTGACTATGTGTTTTATTTAGAGTCTGATCCCATCAACATCTGTAGAGGCATCAACATCGAGCTCAGCACCAGGAAGTAGTGTAAGTCACTTTCTAAAAGCTTACTAAAATCTACTAAATCTTTCCCTGACTACATTATGAGCAAATAAATCTACTGGAGCTAGGCATAAACATGGTCTGTGTCTTGTTGCCATAATTTGTGTGTTTACAAGGAGGCTACAACTTCTGCTGTAGTTTTCTCTGTATTGTTGAGACTTAGTTGAAAGGTAATGCGAGGCTTGAAGTGTAAATTGCAGAAAAGGAAGTATTAGTAAGGGGGGGTGACTGGTGTCTGTTAGGGGTGGGTATTGTGTGTGAAGGTTAATATGAATGATCTGTTGACATGGGGGGGGGGGGATATAGGACCTTGTTTGAGTGTGTGTAAATGCGGACATATTCGTCAATTGTTGGCTGATCACTGACTACTGTGTGTCCAACAGAATAATCATGTTGCTGTTGACGACAACCTGGACACCAGCTTTACTAATGCAGAGCCTGTGGACCGGTTGGTTGAAAGCTTTCAGCCTGGAATAAGCTCAAGCTCAACATAATCTTACTTTGACACAAGCCAGGACAGCTAAAGGTATTTATGAAAGCACAATACCCTCTTGAAAAACACTAAACTGTCACAAGAAATGTGCTCCTCAAACTTTCAACACCCTTACAGTCAGTTCTTTGGCATGAGGGAGAGGGGCTGTTAGTACACTCTTCTAGCCTATTCACTCTACTGTTGGCAGTGCTTGTCTACTCAACAGCACAACTGTAGCTGCTCATACATAAAAAGACACGACTAGACTGTACATCAGTCAAGAAGACCCCCTCAAACTTTTGACAGATTTTCTAACAGCCCATCTCAATGCCCCATTATTGACTCTGAGTGTAACAGAACACATACCAGTCTACTGTACCCTGTTTTGTTTACATAGTGTGGTTCTATGGTTATTGTATGTTTATACATCCTCACGATCAGCTTCACGTCTCTCTCCTGGAGACTTGCAGTGCAAACAAATCTTCTGCAAGAGGTCGAAGCAGTGGGTGGTGAAAAACGTGTAAGAGTGGCTTCTCCACCTAGCTGTGGAGTGCAGAAAGGACCAGACAATCGTCTACAAAGAGCCTGAGTCACAGATCCCCAAACCCAACAGCCCTGCCAACATCGCCAAAGACTGCCAAACCAGCTGCCATTACCCAACGCAAGAGGAGGTTCACCAGCTGAAGAACAATATGTAACCTGCCTGGAATATTCAACCAACACAATACCCATATTCAGTTAGACTGATGTTGTGGTATAATATAGAATGCCTAGTATGCTCAAAATTGCATTGTGGTATAGATATTTCTAGCTGTTGTACATATATATATATATACTTCAATGTTTCATCTTTATATTTACTATTTTATATATTGTAGAATAATAATAGTGAAGACATCAAAACTATGAAATAACAAAGTGTTAAAAAAAATCCTAATATATTTTTTAGATTTTAGAATCTTCAAAGTAGCCACCCTTTGCCTTGATGCCAGCTTTGCACACTCTTGGCATTCTCTCAACCAGCATCACCTGGAATGCTTTTCCAACAGTCTTAAAGGAGTTCCCACATATGATGAGAACTTGTTGGCTACTTTTCCTTCACTCTGCGGTCCAACTCATCCCAAACCATCTCAATTGGGTTGAGGTCGGGTGATTGTGGAGGCCAGGTCATCTGATGCAGCACTCTCCTTCTTGGTCAAGTAGCCCTTACACAGCCTGGAGGTGTGTTGGGTCATTGTCCTGTTGAAAAACAAATGATAGTCCCACTAAGTGGGATAGCGTATCACTGCAGAAGGCTGTGGTAGCCATGCTCGTTAAGTGTCCCTTGAATTCTAAATAAATCAACCGATAGTGTCACCGGCAAAGCACCATCACACCTCCTGTCATGCACTGATCTGTTTAACCTGTCCTGGTGATTGTCAAAACCCCTTCCAGGTGTCGCTTCTTTTCCCTGCTGTATTTATCCTTGTGTTTCCTCTCTCTCTGTGCCAGTTCATCTTGTATGTTCAAGTCAACCAGTGTGTCTTTCCTGTGCTCCTGCTTTTCTATTCTCTTTTACTAGTCCTCCCGCTTTGCCTGACCATTCTGCCTACCCTGACCTCGAGCCTGCCATTCTGTACCTCTGGATCTCTGAACTGGTTTTGACCCCTTTTGGATTGTTAATAAACATCTTGGACTCTAACCATCTGCCTCCTGTGTCTGCATCTGGGTCTCGCCTTGTGCCCTTATACCTCCTCCTCCGTGCTTCACGGTGGGAACCACACAAATCAAATCAAATGTTATTGGCAGATGTTATTAGCAGATGTTAATGCGAGTGTAGAGAAATCCTAACAAGTAATCTAACAATTCCACAACTACCTAGTACACACAAATCTAAATGGATGGAATAAGAATATGTACATATTAATATATGGATGAGCGATGACCGAGCGGCATAGGCAAGATGGTATAAGATACAGTATAAACATACGTCATGACGTTGCCCTGTTGGGGGAGGTTTATGACCCCATAAATACCTTTCCCCCTTTTCTCTCCACTCTACGGAATGGCCTCTTGGAAAGCCCTTTGATAACATAGAGTATGGTAACATAAAAAGGTTGGGGAAAATAACAATATTTCTGTAATCCAACCAGTTGAAAGTGTCCGTTGGCACTTAAAGAATATGATGTCAGATCAGTTGGTGTCTGGGACATTATATCTGATGATCGGACAACATAAATTGTATCTTGGAAAGTCTACACGTTATAGTTATCAAATTCACATGGAATTGTTGTGCAATTTAAATGTTTAAATATGAAACTATTTGTGAAAAGATTAAATGTAATTTTAGCTTCTAAATGAGAGAATTGTTTTCATAAGTAAACTGTGCTCACTCAGTGGCCACATCCAAGTGAACGGACATTGGTTGAGAGGAGAGAAACAAGCCCTTATCTTCTCCAGTGTAAAAGCCCCCGTGACCCAATTCATGTCAGACTAAGCAAACCCCAGCGTGAGCTGTGGTTGCGAATGGTTGAATATCCACTCTACATAACAAAATTTACATGAGAACAAATCACGTGGAGGTGACATCCACGCTGGAAGGATGAATTTCTACTACACCAGCCAGAATACAGCGTGAGCTGATTATGGCAAAATGGTATGAACTTTCAACTCTTTTTCACTAAAGAAGAAGTTATATATAGAAGTCGAGTTATCAGCTACAGCTGTAAACATACATGCCCTAGGAAAGGACAGACAATCTCCTGAGAAGACAGGGTATAACGTATCTGCCCTACAACACTACGACCAGTCAGATTCTACAAGGGACAAGGGCAATCTCTTCTGGGCAAACCAGTCTTCCATCTTCGACCCATCTATCGAAGCGCAGCTCAGTGCAAATATATAACTTGCATTTTCCTTTTCCGAATGGGTGGTTATTAGAATGCATAAGATTCTGTATTTACGTTAGCATAGCTTTTCAATGTCCGATAGAGACCCAATCTCTTTAGTCCCTCAGTTTTCCCACTCTTTCAATCAAACACAACCCTCATTATTTGTGTAACCAGCCGTCATATCGGTTTCCATCTGCTAGGGACTTATTCCATCTGTTTCCATCTGCTAGGGACTGCTAGGGACTGCTAGGGACTTTATTTTATGACATGATTAGTAATCGATGTATGATCCATCCTGTGTATATGTAATACTGTGTGATTATTTAGTAAATAAATAATTAACCTCTCTGATCTCCCCATCCCGGATCCGGTATCGTGACTACAGCCTCAAGCTCATTACCATAACGCAACGTTAACTATTCATGAAAATCGCAAATGAAATGAAATAAATATGCCATCTCTCAAGCTTAGCCTTTTGTAAACAACACTGTCATCTCAGATTTTCAAAATATGCTTCTCAACCATAGGAAAACAATAATTTGTGTAAAAGTAGCTAGCTAGCGTAGCATTTAGCGTTAGCATTAGCGTTAGCATCCAGCACGCAACATTTCAACAAAAACATAAAATCCTTAAAATAAAATAATTTACCTTTGAAGAACTTCGGATGTTTTCAATGAGGAGACTCTCAGTTAGATAGCAAATGCTCCGTTTTTTCCAAAAAGATTCTTTGTGTATTAGAAATAGCTCCGTTTTGTACATCACATTTGGCTACAAAAAAACCCCGAAAATTCAGTCCTCAAAACGCGAACTTTTTTCCAAATTAACTCCATAATATCGACTGAAAACATGGCAAACGTGGTTTAGAATCAATCCTCAAGGTGTTTTTCACATATCTCTTCCATGATATATCGTTCGTGGAAGCATGGTTTCTCCTCTCAATCAAATGGAAAAAAACTTGCAGCTGGCTTTG
Organism: Oncorhynchus mykiss; assembly: GCF_013265735.2. Lineage (NCBI taxonomy): Eukaryota > Metazoa > Chordata > Actinopteri > Salmoniformes > Salmonidae > Oncorhynchus > Oncorhynchus mykiss. Next base: position 76,650,454 of record NC_048572.1, read on the forward strand.
CGCACCAATTTCGATGCAGGACACCAGGCGGACACTTGGAAAATGTAGTCTCGTATGGTCAATCTTCCAATGATATGCCTACAAATGCGTCACAATGCTGCCGACATCTTGGGGAAACGGCAGAAGGTCTAAGCTTATTCCTGTCGCATTCACAGCCATATAAGGAGACATTAGAAAACAGAGCTTCAGAAATTCTGCTAATTTCATGTTTGACGTTTCATCTTGGTTTCGCCTGTAGAATGAGTTCTGGGGCACTTACAGACAATATCTTTGCAGATTCTGAAACTTCAGAGTGTTTTCTTTCAAGAATATGCATAGTCGAGCATATTTTCGTGACAAAATATCGCGCTTAAAACGGGAACGTTTTTTATCCAAAAATGAAATAGCGCCCCTAGAGATCCAACAGGTTAAGCCAATTTTTGTATTGCAGATTCAACTTGTTAGCCATGGTTCATGAAGATAACCAAGAATTTTACGACATTCAGATGAGACTGAATAAGGTGTTGATTAATAATTGATTGCTAATGATGTAAAAGATCTTCAAGAGTGGATTCAGGAGATAGCCGCTCTAAATAAACGAATGCTTCCGTGGTGCCTCAGGATATTAAATAGTTAACTGTTGCATGGTTTAATTCAATCACATAATCAGTAAAACATTAGTTTACCTCTCTGGAGTAGGCGGACGCTTGCGTCCCACATGGCCAATAGCCAGGGAAAATGCAGAGCGCCAAATTCAAATACATTTCTATAAAAATCTAACTTTCATTAAATTACACATGCAAGATAGCAAATTAAAACTTCTTACCGACGTGGTTCCTGCACAGGAACACCTCAGCGGAGTTTTCAGAGCGCCACCTATAGTACTATAGTATAGTACTCGATAAATCTCAAACTTTCATTAAAACACACATGCAAGGTACTGAATTAAAGCTACACTCGTTGTGAATCTAGCCACCAAGTCAGATTTGTAAAATGCTTTTCGGCGAAAGCATGAGAAGCTATTATCTGATAGCATGCACACCCCCAAAATACCAAAACGTCACCTAAACAACAGATTTTGCGGTAGCCGGCGCTACACAAAACGCAGAAATAAAATATAAAACATTCATTACCTTTGACGAGCTTCTCTGTTGGCACTACTATATGTCCCATAAACATCACAATTGGGTCTTTTTCCCGATTAAATCCATCAATGTATGCCAAAAAAGTCCATCTATAAAGGCCGTCTGATCCAAGGAAAATGCAGCTTTACACAACGCAACGTCACTTTTAAAATTAACAAAGTTGCCTATAAACTTTTACAAATCACTTCAAACGACTTTTGTAAACCAACTTTAGGTATTAATAAACGTTAATAATCGATCAAATTGATCACGGGGCGATCTGTATTCGATAGCAGCAAGTCTTGAAATCATCGTCCATTTTTTTTACTTTCATAATTTCCTGGATGCAACCCAAGACAGGAAGTGCCTATACGTCATCCCACCAAGGATGCAAAGAAATGCCAGTATTGGCGACATCGTGTGGAAGCTGTAGGCGTTGTAAACGGAACCGGATCTATTTTCTTTCGCCTTAGACAATTCAAAGACTGGCGGAAAATTTTTTTTTGTGTGTTTTTGGTGAACAGTTTTCCCTGGGATTTTTACTCCTAAACACGCTCTGTTATAGCCACAGACACGATTTTACCAGTTTTAGAGACTTCGGAGTGTTGTCTATACACACATACTTATCATATGCATATACTATATTCCTGGCATGAGTAGCAGGACTTTGAAATGTTGCACGATTTTTAACAAAAAGCTGCGAAAATTCGCAGCATCCTTAACAGGTTTTAAAGCTACATTCGTTGTGAATCCAGCCAACATGGCAGATTTCAAAAAGGCTTTTTGGCAAAAGCATAAGATACTATTATCTGATGATAGCAAATGAGTAAACAAGTAAACAATGAGAGAGAAGCATATTTCAACTCTGCAGGCGCGACAAAACGCAGAAATAAAATATAAATCATGCCTTACCTTTGACGAGCTTCTTTTGTTGGCACTCCTATATGTCCCATAAACATCACAAATGGTCCTTTTGTTTGATTAATTCCGTCGATATAAATCCAAAATGTCCATTTATTTGGCGCGTTTGATCCAGAAAAACACCGCTTCCAACTTACGCAACGTCGCTACAAAATATCTCAAAAGTTACCTGTAAACTTTGCCAAAACATTTCAAACTACTTTTGTAATACGACTTTAGGTATTTCTAAACATATATAATCGATCAAATTGAAGACGGGATGATCTGCGTTCAATAAAGGAGCAAAACAAACTGACGCTACTTTTCTGGTTACACGCCTCTATCAAAAGGTACACATGAAGTGACGTTCGTTCTGAGCTATGGTACTTCTTCATTACACAAAGGAAAAACCTCAACCAATTTCTACAAACTGGTGACATCCAGCGGAAGCGGAAAGTCGATTAGAATGCTGTATTCCCCATGAAAACATATTGAAAAGACAGTGACCTCAAAAAAAATTGGAATGATTTGTCCTCGGGGTTTCGCCTGCTAAATAAGTTCTGTTATACTCACAGACATGATTCAAACAGTTTTAGAAACTTCAGAGTGTTTTCTATCCAATACTAATAATAACATGCATATATTAGGATCTGGGACAGAGTAGGAGGCAGTTCAGTTTGGGCATGCTATTTATCCAAAAGTGAAAATACTGCCCCCTACCCTAAACAGGTTAATCAATTTATAAAATAGCATGTCATATAATAGGCGTCTAGGCGTCCCACTAGCGGGACATCTTCCGGAGGATGCAAAATTCAAATAAATAATCATAAAAATTATGTATTTTAAACATTTAGGAACATAAGTGTCTTATATCAGTTGAAAGCTTGAATTCTTGTTAATCTAACTGAACTGTCCGATTTGCAGTAGTTATTACAGCGAAAACATGCCATGTGATTATTTAAGGACGGCACCCCACATCAAAATAGTTTTCCACCGGCACAGGTTTCATAAATTCACAAATAGCAATTAAATATTTACTTACTTTTTAAAAATCTTCCTGTGATTTGTCATTCAAAGGGTCCCAGCTTTAACATGTAGTGTCATTTTGTTAGATAAAATCCTTTATATCCCAAAAAGTCAGTTTAGTTGGCGTCATCGATTTGAGTAATCCACTCACATTCAGAGAAAGGAATCCGAAAATCTACCCCTAAACTTTTTTCAACATGTCAAAAACATTTATATTTACTCCTTAGATACCCTAAAATGTATTCAAACTATAATATTTCTTACAGAAAGAAGTATGTTCAATAAGAAATTGATTTTAGCTTGTGCGTCCTGTCTTCAAACGCTGATATTTCTTAATCATTTTGGAAGTTACAAGCCTGAAAGTTGAACATAGACTGCTGACACCCTGTGGAAGCCATAGGAATTGCATCCTGGGAGCTAATTTCCAGTATGCCCTTATACTTGCCATTGTAAGAGCATGATCTCTCAAACAAACTTTGGATTTTATCCTACCATATCTATTGTGTTATATTCTCCTTTATTATTTTAACATTTCTACAAACTTCAAAGTGTTTTCTTTCCAATGGTATCAATTGTAAGCATATCCTAGCTTCAGGGCCTGAGCAACAGGCAGTTTACTTTGGGCACGTCATTCAGGCAGAAATTGAGAAAAATATGTTTTTAATCAGTCAGAGACACAACACATACGAGATGAATAATGTAAGATATGTAAATATTATTAAAGTGGTATTATTTAAAGTTACTAGTGATCCATGCGGATATCATCCGCTCACAAAGACACGGCGATTAGAACCAAAAATCTCAAATTTGGACTCAGACCAAAGGAAAGATTTTCACCAGTCTAATGTCCATTGCTCGTATTTCTTGGCCCAAGCAAGTCTCTTATTATTGGCAGTGTCCTTTAGTGGTTTCTTTGCAGCAAGTTGACCATGAAGACCTTAGTCATGCAGTCTCTTCTGAACAGTGGATGTTGAGATGTGTATGTTCATGGAACTCTTGTGAAGCATTTATGTGGGCTGCAATTTCTGAGGCTGGTAACTCTAATGAACTTATCCTCTGCAGCAGAGGTCTTCCTTTACTGTGGCAGTCCTCAAGAAAGCCTATTATTCTTTGTTTTTAAACAGGACAATGACCCAACACACCTCCAGGCTGTGTTAGGGCTATTTGACCAAGAACGAGAGTGATGGAGTGCTGCACCAGATGAAGCTGGTTGAGAGAATGCTAAGAGTGTGCAAAGCTGTCATCAAGGCAAAGGGTGGCAAGTTTGAAAAATCTAAAATATATTTTGATTTGTTTAACACTTTTTTGGTTGCTACATAATTCCATATGTGTTATTTCATAGTTTTGATGTTTTCACTATTATTCTACAATGTAGAAAATAGTAAAAATAAAGAAAAACCCTTGAATGAGTAGGTGTGTCCAAACTTCTGACTGGTACTGTATATAGAGTTGAAGTCGGAAGTTTATAAGCACTTAGGTTGGAGTCATTAAAACTCATTTTTCAACCACTCCAAAAATGTTTTGTTAACAAACTATAGACTTGGCAAGTCGGTTAGAACATCTACTTTGTGCTTGACACAACACATTTTTTCAACAATTGTTTACACACAGATTATTTCATTTATAATTCACTGTATCACAATTCCAGTTGGTCAGAAGTTTACACTCACTAAGTTGACTGTGCCTTAAAACAGTTGGAAAATTCAAGGGAATGATGTCATGGCTTTTGAAGCTTCTGATAGGCTAATTGACATCATTTGAGTCAATTGGAGGTGTACCTGTGGCTGTATTTCAAGGCCCTACCTTCAAACTCAGTGCCTCTTTGCTTGTCATCATGGGAAAATCAAAAGAAATCAGTCAAGACCTCAGAAAAAAATGTAGTCTGGTTCATCCTTGGGAGCTATTTCTGAATGCCTGAAGGTACCACGTTCATCTGTACAAACAATAGTATGCAACAATAAACACCATGGGACCACGCAACCGTCATACCGCTCAGGAAGGAGACGCATTCTGTCTCCTAGAGATGAACGTACTTTGGTGCGAAAAGTGCAAATCAATCCCAGAACAACGGCAAAGGACCTTGTGAAGATGCTGGAGGAAACAGGTACAAAAGTATCTATATCCACAGTAAAACGAGTCCTATATCGACATAACCTGAAAGGCCGCTCAGCAAGGAAGAAGCCACTGCTCCAAAACCGCCATAAAAAAGCCAGACTACGGTTTGCAACTGCAAATGGGGCCAAAGATCGTACTTTTTGTTGAAATGTCCTCTGGTCTGATGAAATAAAAGTAGAACTGTTTGGCCATAATGACTATCGTTATGTTTGGAGGAAAAAGGGGGAAGCTTGCAAGCCAAAGAACACTGTACCAACCGTGAAGCATGGGGGTGGCAGCATCATGGTGTGGGGGTGGCAGCATCATGGGGGTGCTTTGTGGGGGTGCTTTGCTGCAGGAGGGACTGGTGCACTTCATAAAATAGGTGGCATCATGAGGGAGGAAAATTATGTGGATATATTGAAGCAACATCTCAAGACATCAGTCAGGATGTTTAAGATTGGTCGCAAATGGGTCTTCCATATGGACAATGACCCCAAGCATACTTCCAAAGTTGTGGCAAATTGGTTTAAGGACAACAAAGTCAAGGAGTGGCCATCACAAAGCCCTGACCTCAATCCCATAGAAAATTTGTGGGCAGAACTGAAAAAGCGTGAGCTAGCAAGGAAGACTAGAAACCTGACTCAGTTACACCAGCTCTGTCAGGAGGAATGTGACAAAATTCACCCAATTTATTGTGGGAAGCTTGTCGAAGGGTACCCAAAAACGTTTGACCCAAATTAATTTAAAGGCAATGCTACCAAATACTAATTGAGTGTATCTAAACTTCTGACCCACTGGGAATGTGATGAAAGAAATTAAAGCTGAATTAAATCCTTCTCTCTACTATTATTCTGACATTTCACATTCTTAAAATAAAGTGGTGATCCTGACTGACCTAAGACAGGGAATTTTTACTAGGACTAAATGTCAGGAATTGTGAAAAACTGAGTTTAAATGTATTTGCTTAAACTTCTGACTTCAACTGTATACAGAATATATAACGGTGTTTAATAGAATATATTTTCAAAGTGTACTGACAAGTTACTCAATTATTCCTGCTGCATCCGATACCAATAAAGTGTTTACTTAATTTCCGGCGTTAATTCATTTTGATTTTCTTTAAATGTGTTGGGATAAACTAGCTTCACTCTTACTGCTAAAACAAATAATGCAGGAACTTTGTGTATCATTTAAACGCTAATTTGTTGGCAAGTAGCATGTTTCAATAAAACAGTAGATTAGTCTATCAATAAACCTAATAAGTAGACATGGATTGTATTCAAGATGAAGTTTATTTGCTCTGGAGACTGAGGTGAGTTTACACAGTAGTAAGCAGTAACAGTTACGGCATTGTATGACATAAATACAGAAAAAAAGAATATGCAACTTACGCTTGTAATAACTGCTACAGTTCTACAAAAGGAATAACTGCATATGGTGTGTTTTGGTGGTGCAGTGAGGTGTTTGGAGTCACTTTAATACAAGGGGAGATTGTTGTTATGGGACCTTTCACATCTCCCCTTGAGAGTAATCAACTTGTTTGTGTCCAAGCAGTATTTAATGTGTGAGAGAGTCAAAAATGCTATTACACATTCATGGGTAGTCATTGTGTACTGTCTGTATTCCTACTGTAACAGCATAGTGTAGAATGAGACATGTCACAGACACACGTTCACTACCTACCTAGCTATATCACACAAGTAAAGTAACTCCAAGACTAATATGAGTCATAAACCCAAAGTCATTCCTTTACTCTACACCATTATCATCACAACATTTCTTCCGTTTTGCTCATAATGAGAGACATTGAGGCTAGCTAGGCTAGTTAGCTTGCTAGCTATAACGTTATACTACAGTACATTTTAGGTATATTAAATACACAGCTAGCTAACTAAACTTGGTTTTAGCTTGCCTTGTAATGGTACTAGCAAGCCTTGATATGGCCAAATCGATCACCAAATTGTATTGTACTGAACAACACTGCCTCGTGTAAAAAGAGAGCTTTTATTGCTAGCTAGCTACAGATAGCAAAACAACTTACTTGTTTGTAATTTGCCTGGTAGTCCTGGTCCAGCCCAGATGGTCTAGGCTGCTGCCGCTGCTTGCTAGTCTCACAGTTATTTCTGTCACTGTTTCAACTGCTCTTCAGTGTATTCTGGCTCAAATGAATAGGGCTGTATGTTCCTATGTAAAAGAACATAAAAAAAAAAATTAATCGTCCAGCTCTTCTTGGAATGAGGAATCATCAGAAGCTGCCATTGTAGCTAATTAATTATCTTGGATAGACAGTGCATGGTAACATAACTTCCATGTACCTGTAAACTAGTATTGCTCCCCGTTTTGAAAAGCTTTCTTAAGAGGATAGGAACAAAGAAGTAGGGCTCCCGTCAAACTGTAGTCTTTACAGAGCCAGGGGAAATGAGTCAACCTAGCTATCCTTCAATGTCCTGGCAGATAGTCCAATGGTTCTATTTGAACAAGGACAACCATATCTACTTGCTGCTAGTGGGATCGTGCAATCGGCGAAACACAAAGGCCACAATAATTGCTAAACAACATGACTCCAATATTTTTTTTATCAGACATCAGACTCAATCAACCATGACGGCATTGGTTGAACTCTTCCGGTGCAAATTTTAAAAAATACAGCTATAGTCCATAACTTTGTCTGAAACACCTCATCACTCATAATTATGTAGTGAGACTGGAAGAACACCCCAAATAGTGTCTAGCACTGAAGTTTCCCTTACAATTTAGGAAAGGGGTTACGGTTAGCTAAAATTCTCCCTGATGCCACTCAAACATCCAACTTTTGATGTCACTTTGACATGAGCTTCATCCCTCCTAGCCATGAACCTCTTCTCTCTCCTCCCACTCTTTCCTTCCTTTCATTCTGCCATGGCTTGGATAGGGGGATGGAGGCAGGGCTGGGGGTTGATTAGTGCTTTCTAATAGAGAACCTCGAAACAGGATTGTGTGTGTGTTTGACTGCAGATTGAATGAGATCAAAGACAGCACTTGAGAGACAAGAAGGGAAAGGAGAAATAGAGATGTCCAGAATACAGAGACAACAGGGAGGAGAGAGAGGGTGATGGAGGGAGAAGAGAGAAATAGAGTGAGAAAAGAAGCTGAGAAAGAACAGGGAGGAGAGAGAGGATGATGGAGGGAGAAGAGAGAAGTAGAGTGAGAAAGAAGATATGAGAGTATATGGGACCATTGGGGATAATATGAATTTTTCTAGTGAGAGAGGGCAAGAAACATTGAGTGAAGGAGGGAGGGAGGGAGGGAGGGAGGGAGGGAGGGAGATTGCACTGGAAGGTGCAATAGGGGTGGTGTATTGAAAACCGGCAGGCTGGTTTTTGAAGAATCATACAGAATCTGAAATCAGCAGTGATAGCCAATCATAATGCATCTCTCTCTCTCTCTCTTTCTCTCAGCTTCTTCTCTCTCTCCCTCTCTCTCTCTCTTTCATTTTCATTTTTCTATACCATCTTCGCTCTGCCTATATCAATCTTTATTCCTCTCCCTACCCCAGTGTCTATTCAACATTTCCATGCTTATCTCATTATTCTTTCCCTCTATTTTCTTCCTCTTTCTTTGTGTTATCTTTTCAGTATATCCTCCTTTTCTTCTCTATTTCTCACTGCTCTACAGCTTTCATTACAGCAAAACGGAGTGACACTGATTCATCCTAGCATCGGAGAGAAAGAGGGAGAGAGAGAAACATGGAGAGAGAGAGACACACTAACTTACACATTCACGCATGCACGCACACACACACACTAACACACACACACCATACGCCCTACTCCCCCTCGGTCTGTGTTGGCAGGGAAGCGGGTGATATCTTAGTAATATGGCTCGTAAAAACTGTGATTTGTGGTATGTTATGTTCTTTTCAGTTCCCGTTAAATAAAGTGGCGTCTGTCCATTGTTCCTGCAGGGGGAAAACATGAAAAACACCCAACCCCCCTCAGACACAGCACCACAGTTATGCGGAGAGTGTGTGTAGTTATTGCTGTGTGTGTGAGTGTGTGTGTGTGTGTGTGTGTGTGTGTGTGTGTGTAGCGTTTTTTTACTGCAAGGGCTTTTCTGCGGGCTAGTTGGCAGGCTGGCAGGTAGGAACAATGCGAGCGACTGGCATGTGATGGAATCAGCAGATGGTATATGCTCGTCAAACCGTTCCCCCATTTGTGTTTTTCTGTTCCCTCAGAAGTTGTTAGAGAAGTTGTTACAAGTTCTCAGTTCTCTAGCGTGTGCGTATGTGTCGGTATTGTGTTTGTGTGTGTCGGTGTGTGTGTTTCTGTTGGTGTTGGTGTGTGTGTGTGTGTGTGTTGGTGTGTGTGGTGTCTACCCGTTCTCTACTTCTGATTGTCTCTTGCCGCCATGCCTCTCTTACTTAAAGAGTTGTGAAGAGCCAAACGACACCCCAGGCTTTGGTCGGATGCCAGATCCCCGTCATTTTCGATAGTTGTTTGTTTGTGTTTTTATTAAGAAGTTGTCGAAGAGTGGTGAGAAGTTGAATTAGGAGCTAGGCCATCTGTTTAAAAGTCTTGTGGTTTTTAGACTGTGTAATGTCTCAGAGAAGTTATATCTGCTGCAGGAGCCATGAGAGATACTTCTCAAGGTGTTTTTGGATGAAAGGATTTGTACATTAACTCCAATCAACAGTCAAACTTATCAATCTAACCTCCTCTAGCACTAACCTGATTGGACAAGGACACCCTGAATAACTCTCGAGCCAGAAGGGGAACAGGAAGTCTTAGTCTATGTCTGGAGGTGACAGGTAAATTAGCATCTGAAAGCCTATTCAGCATCCTTCCTTCCTCTCTCTCTCTCTCTCTCTCTCTCTCTCTCTCTCTCTCTCTCTCTCGCTCTCTCACTCTCTTTAGAAAGGATAGCTTGAGTAAAAGACATGAAGTCTTTGGCCCTTTTAGATGATTTTCATCTGACTTTCTTTTAATGTCTCTCTTACAAAAGGATTGAGAGGGAGAGAGGTATTGACCTGCTCTGTAAAAAAAGAGAGAGCGGGAGAGAGGTATTGACCTGCTTTTTGAAAAAGAGAGATGGAGAGAGAAGGTGGGGGGGGGGGGGGGGGGGGGGTGAAATGTGTTTGCAATAGATATATATTCGGGAGGAACACTTTTTAGTCTGTCTAATAGAGGAAGTGAAGTGTCTCTGTCAAGGCAGGCATTATCTATATAATAGCATCTGGGTTGGGTGTGTGTGTGTTTGAGGAGGCTCTTTTAAGACATCAGCATCTGTTACAAGGCCTTAGGTTATTCTTCAAAGTTAATGACAGAAAGGAAGCAACGAGAAGAGAACGATCTGAACACTGTCACTTAGAATACCTATGTGAAAATGCTGTTCGTTGACTATAGCTCAGCGTTCAGCAACATTGTCCTCTCCAAGCTCGTCACCAAGCTTAGGACCCTGGGACTGAAAACCTCCCTTTGCAACTGCATCCTGGACTTCCTGACGGGCCTACCCCACGTGGTGAGGGAAGGCAACATCACCTCCGCTACACTGACCCTCAACACGGGGGACCCACAGGGGTGTGTGCTTAGTTCCCTCGTGTACTCCCTGTTCATCCACGATTGCATGGCCACACACGACTCCAACACCATCATCAAGTTTGCTTACGACTCAACGGCCTGATCACCAGCGACGATGAGACAGCCTACAGGGAGGAGGTCAGTGACCTGGCAGTGTGTTGCTGGGACAACAATCTCTCCCCCAATGTCAGTAAGACCAAGGAGCTGATGGTGAACTATAGGAAACAGGGCGAACACGCCCCCATCCACATCGACGGGGCTGCAGTGGAGCGGGTCGAGAGCTTTAAGTTCCTCGTGTCCAAAACGCTAAGGACTTAAAATGGTCCACTCATATGCACACAGTCGTGAAGAAGGATTGGTATGGCAACAGCACCACCATCAAGCATTTCTCAACGGCTGACCATGCCTTCCTCCTGGCTACTCCAACCTCGGCTACTCCAACAGCCCCCCCCCCCCCCCGCAGCTACTCGCCCAAGCCTCCCCAGCTTATCCTTTACCCAAATCCAGATAGCAGATGTTCTGAAAGAGCTGCAGAACCTGGACCCGTACAAATCAGCTGGGCTTGACAATCTGGACCCTCTATTTCTGAAACTATCCGCCGCCATTGTCGCAACCCCTATTACCAGCCTGTTCAACCTCTCTTTCATATCGTCTGAGATCCCCAAGGATTGGAAAGCTGCTGCAGTCATCCCCCTCTTCAAAGGGGGAGACACCCTGGACCCAAACTGTTACAGACCTATATCCATCCTACCCTGCCTATCTAAGGTCTTCGAAAGCCAAGTCAACAAACAGATCACTGACCATCTCAAATCCCACTGTACCTTCTCCGCTGTGCAATCTGGTTTCCGAGCCGGTCACGGGTGCACCTCAGCCACGCTCAAGGTACTAAACGATATCATAACCGCCATCGATAAAAGACTGTGCAGCCGTCTTCATCGACCTGGCCAAGGCTTTCGACTCTGTCAATCACCATATTCTTATCGGCAGACTCAGTAGCCTCGGTTTTTCTAATGACTGCCTTGCGATGGAAACACCCACCCATAGCACGTGCTCCACCAGGTGTATCTCACTTATCACCCCTAAAGCCAACACCTAATTTGTCCGCCTTTCCTTCCAGTTCTCTGCTGCCTGTGACTGGAACGAATTGCAAAAATCGCTGAAGTTGGAGACTTTTATCTCCCTCACCAACTTTAAACATCTGCTATCTGAGCAGCTAACCGATCGCTGCAGCTGTACATAGTCCATCGGTAAATAGCCCACCCAATTTACCTACCTCATCCCCATACTGTTTTTATTTATTTACTTTTCTGCTCTTTTGCACACCGGCATCTCTACCTGCGCATGACCATCTGATCATTTGTCACTCCAGTGGTGATCTGCTAAATTGTAATTATTTGCCTACCTCCTCATGCCTTTTGCACACAATGTATATAGACTATTTTTTCTTTTTCTACTGTGCTATTGACTTGTTTATTGTTTACTCCATGTGTAACTCTGTGTTGTTGTCTGTTCACACTGCTATGCTTTATCTTGGCCAGGTCGCAGTTGTAAATGAGAACTTGTTCTCAACTAGCCTACCTGGTTAAATAAAGGTGAAATAAAAAAATAAAAAATAAAATATAAAAATTGCATGGCGCTACAGAGGGTGGTGCAGACACCCCAGGACATCACTGGGGCCATCTCCCTGCCATCCAGGACCTCTATATCAGGTGGTGTGAAAGGAAGGCCCAGAAAATTGTTAAAGACACCAGCCACCCAAGCCATAGACTGTTCCCTCTGCTTCCACACATCAGGAGGTACCGGTGCATCAAGTCTGACACCAACAGGCTACTAAACAGCTTCTATCCCCAAGCCATAAGACTGCTTAAGAGCTAACAAAATGGCTACACAGACTATCTGAGTTGACCCTTTTAGTTATATTTGTATTTTCTATTCACACTCACAGGACTCTACACACTCATGCATACTGGCACTCCAACACACACATTTATATTGACACTCACATACAATCATCCTATACACTGCTGCTACTCTGTTTATCATATATCCTGATGCCTAGTCTCCGTACCCCTATACATATCTACTTCTATCACTCCAGTATCCCTGAGACCGTGTAGGAAGTAGAAAAGGAACTAGAACAGATGGTAAACAAAGAGAGAGAGAGATGAAAGTGAAGGAGGAGAAAGAGAGAGGGAGAAGGTAATTGAAGCACAGATGAAAGGCTTCTCATTGGAGGGAGTTTATAATTTTTTCAGCTCAGCTCATCCACCACCCACCTGG